>NC_079198.1:9331042-9418542 GCF_029499605.1 Hyla sarda | reverse complement strand
GTTGTCATTTTTCACCCATGAAATGAATCCTTTTCATTAATCGTGTGATGCCAAACAATTATTTGCTGCATGAGTTAACCCCTTAACTACATCGGACATTATTACTTGCTCTGGTGCCCTTGTACTAAACACACCAGGACTTACATCCTGAACATGAAGCAGCCGCAGGAGCTGAACTCGCTTCATCCACAGCTGGTCCCAGTTTCTATTAGCAGCTGAGGACCTGCCCATATTGGTGGACATCAGCAATTCCGCTCATGTCCTCCATCAATGCTTTGCATACCTTGATCAATCACGGCACCTAATGCAGTTGTGATACATGTCAAGACTTATTGGACCACTGCAGCAGGATTGTGGAGGTCCGATGGGTCAAGATGGTGGCCAGAGCTCTATTAACTTGCACCACAGCTCACATAAAAGAAGATCGTCGATATCACTGATCGGTGCTATGCATAGCATTAAACAGTAGAAGCAATCAAAAGAGTCCAATAAATAGAAAATGTTAAAAAAGAAATAAATAAATAAACGCTACTTGAAAGTTTTTTAAATATAAATTGGCCCCATACCCCAATAAAAATTACCATAAATACAGCTTTCCCATTTTACTAGAAAATTAAAAATGCTAATTACTAAACATATTTAGTATCATCATATGCTAAAATGTCCAAACTATTAAAAATAATGTTAATGGTCCCGAATGTGGACGGCAAAAATTAAAAAAATAAAACCATAGTCCAAAATCTCTAATAAATCCCACAAAACATTTAATAAAAGTGATCAAAAAGTCAAATATAGGCAAAAGATGTAAAGATAAAAATTTCTGATTATGATGCAAAAGATAAGGCCATATACAGAAAAATAAGAAAGTTATAGGGGGGGGGGGGGGGCTACAATAGGGCAATTTTACGCACACTCATTTTCTTAAAAATAGTTGACCTTTTTTATTAAAGCATTGCAGTAACAGACATGTTAGAACATATTTTCATATTGGCCCACAGAATAAAGAAAATGTGTTGGTTTTACCGTAAAGTGCACGGCGTATAAACTAAGCCCTTCAACAAATACAGAAGTTTCCTTTACTGTCAATTTCCCCTCACAAATAAAACCCTTTTTGTTTCGCAGTACATTTTATGGTAAAATAAAAGGTGTCATTACAAAGCACAACTGGTTGAGCAAAAAACCTTGAAGAAAAAAATAAGAAAATGCTAAAATGTTATTTGGCTGTGTCCTTAGAGGGTTAAACCAGAATTATGTTTTCTTCTCTACAGATCCACCAAAAAATGTGACAATCATTATTGGGATAACTGAAGTGATGGAAGGAAATGATGTGACTTTACAATGTAACAGCGTCTCCAATCCTGATGTATCTGAGTATGAATGGTACAAAGGGAAGAACAGAACAAAATCAACATCCAGAGGAGGAAAGGAGATAATAGTGAGGAATGTAACAAGGAACATGGAGCCCTATTCCTGTGCTGCTATAAATATAGTGGGGAGAGGAGAATCAGCCCTGATGGAGATACCTGTACTATGTAAGTATATAGAGATACCTGTATTATGTAAGTATATAGAGATACCTGTACTATGTAAGTATATAGAGATACCTGTATTATGTAAGTATATAGAGATACCTGTACTATGTAAGTATATAGAGATACCTGTATTATGTAAGTATATAGAGATACCTGTATTATGTAAGTATATAGAGATACCTGTACTATGTAAGTATATAGAGATACCTGTATTATGTAAGTATATAGAGATACCTGTATTATGTAAGTATATAGAGATATCTGTATTATGTAAGTATATAGAGATACCTGTACTATGTAAGTATATAGAGATACCTGTATTATGGAAGTATATAGAGATACCTGTATTATGTAAGTATATAGAGATACTGTATTATGTAAGGATATAGAGATACCTGTACTATGTAAGTATATAGAGATACCTGTACTATGTAAGTATATAGAGATACCTGTATTATGTAAGTATATAGAGATACCTGTACTATGTAAGTATATAGAGATACCTGTACTATGTAAGTATATAGAGATACCTGTACTATGTAAGTATATAGAGATACCTGTATGATGTAAGTATATAGAGATACCTGTATTATGTAAGTATATAGAGATACCTGTATTATGTAAGTATATAGAGATACCTGTACTATGTAAATATATAGAGATACCTGTATTATGTAAGTATATAGAGATACCTGTACTATGTAATTATATAGAGATACCTGTACTATGTAAGTATATAGAGATACCTGTATTATATAAGTATATAGAGATACCTGTATTATGTAAGTATATAGAGATACCTGTACTATGTAATTATATAGAGATACCTGTACTATGTAAGTATATAGAGATACCTGTATTATGTAAGTATATAGAGATACCTGTACTATGTAAGTATATAGAGATACCTGTATTATATAAGTATATAGAGATACCTGTATTATGTAAGTATATAGAGATACCTGTACTATGTAATTATATAGAGATACCTGTACTATGTAAGTATATAGAGATACCTGTATTATATAAGTATATAGAGATACCTGTATTATGTAAGTATATAGAGATACCTGTACTATGTAATTATATAGAGATACCTGTACTATGTAAGTATATAGAGATACCTGTATTATGTAAGTATATAGAGATACCTGTATTATGTAAGTATATAGAGATACCTGTGTTATGTAAGTATATGTTACGCCTAGCGCTCCGGGTCCCCGCTCCTCCCCGGAGCGCTCACGGCGTCCTTCTCCCTGCAGCTCCCCGGTCAGCGCTGACCGGGAGCGCTGCTCTGCCATGGCCGTTGGGGATGCGATTCGCACAGCGGGACGCGCCCGCTTGCGAGTCGCATCCCAGGTCACTTACCCGTTCCCGTCTCCTGCGGTCATGTGCTGGCGCGCGCGGCTCCGCTCTCTAGGGCGCGCGCGCGCCAGCTCCCTGAGACTTAAAGGGCCAGTGCACCAATGATTGGTGCCTGGCCCAATTAGCTTAATTGGTTCCCACCTGTTCCCTGCTTATATCTAGTCTCCTCCCTTGCACTCCCTTGCCGGATCTTGTTGCCTTAGTGCCAGTGAAAGCGTTCTTTGTGTGTTTATACCCTGTGTACCAGAACTATTGCTATCTCCCCTGACTACGAACCTTGCCGCCTGCCCCCGACCTTCTGCTACGTCCGACTTTGCTTCTGCCTACTCCCTTGTACCTCGCCTATCTTCAGCAGCCAGAGAGGTGCCGTTGCTAGTGGATACGACCTGGTCACTACCGCCGCAGCAAGACCATCCCGCTTTGCGGCGGGCTCTGGTGAAAACCAGTAGTGTCTTAGAACCGGTCCACTAGCACGGTCCTCGCCATCCCTCTCTGGCACAGAGGATCCACCTCCTGCCAGCCGGCATCGTGACAGTAGATCCGGCCATGGATCCCGCTGAAGTTCCTCTGCCTGTTGTCGCCGACCTCCCCACACTGGTCGCCCAGCAAGCCCGACAGATTGCCCAACAAGATCACCAGCTGTCGTACTTGACCACCATGACTCAGCAACTCCAGTCGCAGCTACAGCAGATTCAGTCTCAGCTACAGCAGCAGCAACCATCTCCTCCGCCAGCTCCTGCACCTCTTCCGCAGCGAGTGGCCACTCCTAGCCTCCGCCTGTCTTTGCCGGACAAATTTAATGGGGACTCTAAGTTTTGCCGTGGCTTCCTTTCCCAATGTTCCCTGCATCTGGAGATGATGTCGGATCAGTTTCCTACTGAAAGGTCTAAGGTGGCTTTCGTAGTCAGCCTTCTGTCTGGAAAAGCCCTGTCATGGGCCACACCGCTCTGGGACCGCGATGACCCTGTCACTGCCTCTGTACACTCCTTCTTCTCGGAAATTCGAAGTGTCTTTGAGGAACCTGCCCGAGCCTCTTCTGCTGAGACTGCCCTGCTGAACCTGGTCCAGGGTAATTCCTCCGTTGGCGAGTACGCCATACAATTCCGTACTCTTGCTTCTGAACTATCCTGGAATAATGAGGCTCTCTGCGCGACCTTTAAAAAAGGCCTATCCAGCAACATTAAGGATGTTCTGGCCGCACGAGAGACTCCTGCTAACCTGCATGAACTCATTCATCTAGCCACTCGCATTGACATGCGTTTTTCTGAGAGGCATCAAGAGCTCCGCCAGGAAAAGGACTTAGATCTCTGGACACCTCTCCCACAGTCTCCACTGCAATCTGCGCCTAGGCCTCCCGCCGAGGAGGCCATGCAAGTGGATCGGTCTCGCCTGACCCTGGAAGAGAGGAATCGCCGTAAGGAAGAGAATCTTTGTTTGTACTGTGCCAGTACTGAACATTTTCTGGTGGATTGCCCAATCCGTCCTCCACGTCTGGGAAACGCACGCTCGCACTCAGCTCTCGTGGGTGTGGCGTCTCTTGATGCCAAGTCGGCTTCTCCACGTCTCACGGTACCTGTTCGGATTTCCACTTCAGCCAGCTCTCCCCTCTCAGCCGTGGCCTGCCTGGACTCTGGAGCTTCTGGGAATTTTATTCGGGACTCCTTTGTGAATAAATTCCGGATTCCGGTGACCCGTCTTGTCAAGCCACTCCACATTTCCGCGGTCAACGGAGCCAGGGTGGACTGTACCATACGTTTCCGCACGGAGCCCCTTCTTATGAGCATCGGATCTCACCACGAGAGGATTGAACTTTTGGTCCTCCCCAATTGCACCTCGGAAATTCTCCTTGGACTTCCCTGGCTTCAACTTCATTCCCCAACCCTGGATTGGTCCACTGGGGAGATCAAGAGTTGGGGGTCCTCTTGTTCCAAGAACTGTCTAAAACCGGTTCCCAGTAACCCTTGCCGTAACTCTATGGTTCCTCCTGTATCTGGTCCCCCTAAGGTCATTAAGGACTCTGCCTGCCACAGGAAATGCCCCTCCCCCCCTCCCAGTTCCATCAGGCAAGCTTCTGTGTCCCCTCATGGCCCTCGTCCTGGTGTCACACTGCCCCGTGCCAGGTCCCGCCCTCTGCCCTCTCTCCCCATTCCTACTCCTGCGGTTCTGCCTGCCGTTGAGGAATCCCTCCATCCTTTCCCGGTGTCCTCATCCCAGGGGAGGCAGTTACCCGATAAAGAGAAGGGGAGACCTAAGGGGGGGGGTACTGTTACGCCTAGCGCTCCGGGTCCCCGCTCCTCCCCGGAGCGCTCACGGCGTCCTTCTCCCTGCAGCTCCCCGGTCAGCGCTGACCGGGAGCGCTGCTCTGCCATGGCCGTTGGGGATGCGATTCGCACAGCGGGACGCGCCCGCTTGCGAGTCGCATCCCAGGTCACTTACCCGTTCCCGTCTCCTGCGGTCATGTGCTGGCGCGCGCGGCTCCGCTCTCTAGGGCGCGCGCGCGCCAGCTCCCTGAGACTTAAAGGGCCAGTGCACCAATGATTGGTGCCTGGCCCAATTAGCTTAATTGGTTCCCACCTGTTCCCTGCTTATATCTAGTCTCCTCCCTTGCACTCCCTTGCCGGATCTTGTTGCCTTAGTGCCAGTGAAAGCGTTCTTTGTGTGTTTATACCCTGTGTACCAGAACTATTGCTATCTCCCCTGACTACGAACCTTGCCGCCTGCCCCCGACCTTCTGCTACGTCCGACTTTGCTTCTGCCTACTCCCTTGTACCTCGCCTATCTTCAGCAGCCAGAGAGGTGCCGTTGCTAGTGGATACGACCTGGTCACTACCGCCGCAGCAAGACCATCCCGCTTTGCGGCGGGCTCTGGTGAAAACCAGTAGTGTCTTAGAACCGGTCCACTAGCACGGTCCTCGCCATCCCTCTCTGGCACAGAGGATCCACCTCCTGCCAGCCGGCATCGTGACAGTATATAGAGATACCTGTACTATGTAAGTATATAGAGATACCTGTATTATGTAAGTATATAGAGATACCTTTATTATGTAAGTATATAGAGATACCTGTATTATGTAAGTATATAGAGATACCTGTACTATGTAAGTATATAGAGATACCTGTATTATGTAAGTATATAGAGATACCTGTATTATGTAAGTATATAGAGATACCTGTACTATGTAAGTATATAGAGAAAAAATAAAAAAGGGTTAGAAGTAGAGAATTTTTAGCATATAAATTTTCCTGCACAATTGGTACAAGTTGTGGATGTGTGGCCATATTTGTGTTTCTCTATTTGTTGTACATTTGTAGTCTCTCCCTTTTTTCATAGCCAGCACTCCACTCCACCCATTCGGCCCAGGCGTTTTTAATTAGCAGGAGACTGCATAAGGGTTTCCTCCTAACATTTTCCCAGCCACCTAATGGTCGACACTTAATGCTACGCTAGTGTTAGGTTATGGACCCACTCTGACTAGGTGGCCTTGGCGTGGCGAGTGGGCTTGTACTTTTGATCAAAATGGATAATAACAACCTGTTAGTTTTTGCTGAGAAGCAAATAGATCAGTGTACAAGTCGTGGATGAGCGGCCATGTTTCTGATTTGTGAGTTACAACTATAATACATATAATAAAATGTGAATGAAATGCTTAAATGATAGACATTTTCATATTCTGTTTATAATGTTTTATGGATTCAAATGTTGAGTTACAGACCCTTTGGATGTCGGCTCTAATTTTACTTTTAGTACAAAATAGATCACTTTGCGCCATTCTTCTAATTTGTGTAAGGACTCAGGGCAGTTGGCAGGAAACTCACGGAGGAAGTGGATCCGCTGGACCTGTGTGGCAGATGACACGGGCTGTGCCAGGGAGCGGAGTATAAGGTGCCACTAGTTTTCACCAGAGTCAACCTCAAAGCAGGATGGTCTTGCTGTGGCAGGCGGCACCCAGGTCGCTATCCCTGGCATGACTTGACCACACAGACGGCTGAGGTGATGCGAGGCACAGGAGGGATACAACAACTCGTGGTCTGAATAGCAGTAGGTCAGGGCAGGTGGCACAGGTGCGGAGTCAAGTCATGGAACAAGGGGTCTGGAACACAGCAAGGCAAGACCCAGATAAGCTTTCTCACAGGCACTAAGGCAAATAAAGATCCGGCAGGGAGTGATGGGAGGGGCAGAAACTTATAATTGAGGTGCAGAGGAAAACAATAATTAAGGGCGTACTGGCCCTTTAAATCTAATAGCTCCGGCGCACGCGTGCCCTAGGAGGTAGGGGCACGTGCATCGGCGCTAAGAGAGAGGACCCGTGGAGAGCGGAGGTAAGTGACAGGCCGGGAACCATATGATATTTAAAGGATACCTTTCATCAAAAAAACGTTTGATATATTATAGATTAACTATCTGAGTACCCGGCGTTGCCCGGTTTTTCCTTCCTCATCCTTGTTGGGGAGGAAAATCAACAGAGGAGGAAGCTTTTGACTTCATATCCCATCCCCATATATTGTTGTCATATCCCAACCCCATATCCCGTCCTCATACTCCGACCTCCTATACCGCCCTCCTATCCCGTCCTCCTATCTCGACCTTCTGTCCCGACCTCCTATCCCGTCCTCCTATGTCGACCTCCTATCCCGTCCTTATATCCTGACCTCCTATCCGACCTCCTATACCGTCCTCCTATCCCGTCTTCCTATCCCGTCTTTCTATCCCGTCTTCCTATCCCGACCTCCTATTCCACCCTCCTATCCTAACCTCCTATCCCATCCTCCTATCCCCTCCTCCTATCTTGACCTCCTATCCCGACCTCCTATCCCGTCCTCCTATCTCGACCTCCTATCCCGACCTCCTATTCCGACCTCCTATCCCGACCTCCTATTCCGACCTCCTATTCCGACCTACTATCTCCACCTCCTATCTCCACCTCCTATCTCCACCTCCTATCCCGTCCTCTTATCCCTGATTCATATCCCGACCTCCTAACTCGACCTCCTATCCCGACCTCCTATCCCGTCCTCCTATCTCGACCTCCTATCCCGTCCTCCTATCCCGACCTCCTATCCCGTCCTCCTATCCCGTCCTCCTATGTCCACCTCCTATCCCGTCCTCATAATCTGACCTCCTAACTCGACCTCCTATCCCGACCTCCTATCCCGTCCTCCTATCTCGACCTCCTATCCCGTCCTCCTATCCTGACCTCCTATCCTGACCCCCTATCCCGTCCTCCTATCCCGTCCTCCTATCCCGTCCTATCTCCACCTCCTATCCCGTCCTCATATCCCGACCTCCTATCCCGACCTCCTATCCCGTCCTCCTATCTCCACCTCCTATCTCGACCTCTTATCCCGTCCTCAAATCCTGTCCTCATATCCCGACCTCCTAAGTCGACCTCCTATCCTGACCTCCGATCCCATCCTCCTATCTCGACCTCCCATCCCATCCTCATATCCCGACCCATAATATGTGCACCAGGTATTGAAATATCTCCAGCTGTACGGAAGTTATGTGGGAACATACATTTTCCCATTGATTTTCATGGGACTTTAAACAAAAACCCTGACCCTCACAATCACAAATGGGGGTGGTTAAGGGTTAAATTAACTATCCTATATTTTAAGTGGACATATAAGTAACATGTGATCAAGTATTATAGAAATATCTCCAGCCGTTTGGAAGTTATGCAGTAACATATATTTCCCATAGAGTTGTATGGGACTTTAAACATAAACCCCGCCCCTGGCAAATGGGGGGGGAGTAAGGGTTAAATCACCTATCCTATGTTTGTTGTTGACATATAAGTAACATGTGTGCCAAGTTTCATGTTAAAATCTTTAGCCGGTTGGACGTTTTTGTGGAACATACACACACACACACACCTTGAGTTTTATATATATATATAGATGTATGCCGAATAACTTTCCAATAGCATGTTATTAAAAAATATGCTTCTTTCTATTTAATTAAAATTACCACTAGGGGTTTCCTACCAGTCCTGGCTGCAAGTCTTTTTTAAATATTTCAGACTCATGCTCTCAGACTGCAGACAGGACACATACAAGCTCAGCACTGCTCCCTAGTGGGCATTTTTAATTAAATACAAAGCAGCATATTTTTTAATAAAATCCTATTGGGAATTTATTCTGCATACATTAATCTACAATACAGTTTTTATGATGAAAGGTACCCTTTAATGTTGAATTGATATCATAGGAATGTTTTTTTTTTTTTTTACTTATTCTGGATCTACACTATTCTGTGTCTCAGACTGTATAGTTTTTATTTGTTATTGCTAAGTAAATATAGATGTCATTTCGTCATTGAGGATATTGGGTTGATTTTTTTTTTTTCCTGTAGATGCTGCAACTGGAGTTCAAATCAAAGTGAAGACTGAAGGTGAATTCTCGGCATTGATATGTGTTTTCCAAAGCAGCCGACCGGATGTATCTCACTACACCTGGATGAAGGATGGATCTATATTACACAACGAGACAGGGAAGACTCTGACCCTACAAAATGACGATACCAATGGGCAGTATTCATGTATCGCCCACAACAGGGCTGGGGATTCCTTCTCTGAAGAGATCCACATAAAACGTAAGTGTCCTGTATTCTGTTGGTCAATGGTTATAAAAGTGCATATGTCTAGTGTCTATTTTGTCACGTGTTATGAGTAGATACAAGGACTACATCACTGTCACGCCTGCAATTTTTTGCTTTAAAGGGCTACTCCGCTGCTCAGCGTTTGGAACAAACTGTTTCGAACGCTAGAGCCGGCAGTGGGAGCTTGTGACATCATAGCCCAACCGCCTCATGACGTCACGCCCCACCCCCTCAATGTAAGTCTATGGGAGGGGGCGTGACGGTCGTCACGCCCCCTCCCATAGACTTGCATTGAGGGGGCGGGGCATGACATCATGATGGGTCGGGGCTATGACGTTATGAGCTCCCGGCTCCAGCGTTCGGAACAAAGGCTGAGAAGCAGAGTACCGCTTTAACTCCAACTAGGTGTCATAGAACAGTGTTTCTCAAGCGCGGTCCTCAAGCACCCCCTTCCGCAGTTGATATAACTTTGGTGATTCCTGATTCACTGATCATAATTATGTCACCTGTGAAAGACTAAGGAAATCCAGAAAACATGACCTTTTGGGGGGACTTGAGGACCGCACTTGAGAAACACTGCCTTAGAACATGACTGGGAATGTATTCCAAGCCAGAAATCTCTCCAAAAGGAAAGATTACCCATTTGTAGACAGCTGTTTTTCGGTTATTGCCCATCCTCAATAGTGATGAGCGGCAGGGGCCATATTCGAATTTGAGATATTTCGCGAATATATGGACGAATATTCGTCCTATGTTCGTGAAATTTGCATATTCGCTTTTTTTTTTTTCCATGCGAAAATTCGTAATATAATTTGCATAGAGCACATGCGCAAGTATATCTTTCACCAAAAAGAAGGGAGGGAGCAGTGTCCTCTGACTGGAAGTGCCGATATTCACGAATATTTGCACATTTGCATATTCGCGAATATTTGCATATTCGCATATATTCGCATATTCGCAAAAAGGAAAAAAAATATTTGTCTTTACAAATATTTATCCCTATATTCTAAATATTCGCGAAATCGCGAAGTGCCGATATTCACGGTGAAAATTTGCATTTGGAATATTCGCGCTCAACATTAATCATCAGTGCAGAGCAGGATGCTAGCTTGCTCTGTTCTGTACTGACAAGGGGCAAAGACCCCAAAACAGCCACCTACAAATGGGTAATCTTCCTACCGAAGAAGGAAGTATTACAGTATTTGAGGTTGAAGGTCGTTAAAGGGGTACTCCGCTGCTCAGCCTTTGGAACAAACGTCATAGCCCCACCCCCTCATGACATCATGACTTGCCCCCTCAATGCAAGTCTATGGGAGGGGGCGTGACGGCATAGACTTGCATTGAGGGGGCGGGTCGTGACATCTTTACGGGGGCGGGGCTATGATATCCCGAGCTCCCGGCGCCGGCTCCAGCGTTCAGAACAGTTTGTTCCAAACATTGAGCACCGGAGTACCCCTTTAAGAAAGACCTCATGAATAACAACAAACTATTCCAATTATATCCATTTCTCTGCTAACAGCCTCCTTATGTTTCGGCTTTCATACAGGTGATGAATTGGATCTCCCTCTGATTTTGGGAACGGTTGCAGGGGTGATCTTTTTGTTTTTTTTCATTCTGATCGTCTACTTTTGTCTAAGGTAAGCACACACTTACTACTGTTTAAACTTTAAAGGGGTACTCCGGTGGAAAACTTTTTTTTTTTTTTTTATCAAATGGTGCCAGAAAGTTAAACAGATTTGCAAATTACTTCTATTAAAAAATCTTAATCCTTCCAGTACTTATTAGCTGCTGAATACTACAGAGGAAATTATTTTCCGTTTGAAACACAGAGCTCTCTGCTGACATCCTGAGCACAGTGCTCTCTGCTGACACCTCTGTCCATTTTAGGAACTGTCCAGAACAGCATATGTTTGCTATGGGGATTTTCTCCTACTCAGGACAGTTCCTAAAATGGACAGAGATGTCAGCAGAGAGCACTGTGTTCCAAAAAATAAAGAATTTCCTCTATAGTATTTAGCAGCTAATAAGTACTGGAAGGATTAAGATTTTTTTATAGAAGTAATTTACAAAATCTGTTTAACTGTCTGGCACCAGTTGATGTAAAAAAAAAAAAAAGAAAAGTTTCCACCGGAGTACCCCTTTAAACCAGGACACATTTCTTCGCCTCTTTCCTTTCCACCTTGGAACTCCCCCAGCATTGTTCAAAATAAAAAAAAACTTTTTTTTTTTTTTTTTTTAAAGATGCAGCCAAATTTTCTTCTTTGCATATAATTTTTTTCCATTTTGCCTTTAACAGGCATTTTCCACGTACTGAGCCATATATTAGTGTGTTTTTTGTCGGACCAATTGTAATATGAATTTAAAAAATGGGGGGTATGATTCTTTTTTTGTTACCTTGGTTCTTCAGGTCAGTACGATTACAACACAATTTATATAATTTTAAATAAAAATGTAAACTTTTTTTTCCCCAATCACTAAAAAAACCCTATAACTTTTTAGATTTTTCCAAATATGAAGCTGCTTTGTTGCTCCTTATTTGCTCTGTGATTTGTGGGTTTTGTCTGTAGTTTTGATAATTTTTTATTCATTTACTTTCTGGGATGTGACGTGACCAAAAAATGCAATTCCAGAATTTTAAGTTATCAAACATATAAGGGGGAGATTTATCAAAACCTGTTCAGAGGAAAAGTTGCTGAGTTGCCCAACCAATCAGATCGCTTCTTTCATTTTGCAGAGGCCTTTTTCAAAATGAAAGCAGCGATCTGATTGGTTGCTATGGGCAACTGGGCAACTTTTCCTCTTGAAAGGTTTTAATAAATCTCCCCCAAAGTGTACAAATGGGACTAGGTCCCAGTGACTGCTTCCGGGTCCATTACCAGTCACCTGGGTCCTGGTGGTTGCTTTAAAGGGGTACTCCCCTGGAAAACTTTTTAATTTAAATCAACTGGTGCCAGAAAGTTAAACAGATTTGTAAATTACTTCTATTTAAAAATCTTAATCCTTTTAGTACTTATCTGCTTCTATGTGCTCCACAGGAAGTTCTTTTCTTTTTGAATTTCCTTGTGCCTGACCACAGTGCTCTCTGCTGACACCTCTGTCCATTTTAGGAACTGTCTTGAGCAGGAGAGGATTGCTATGGGAACGGCATGTTCCCTTTAACTAAACCTACATTTTAGGGCTTGTTATTCAAATGATGGCCCATATATATATATATAAAGGATATTGTACATAACTCTTGATCTAGATTGTTTAATTTGATGCTTTTTAATAGACAAAAAAAGAAGTCAAGTCTTCCAAACTCTCCAATTCATGGGACATTACCTGCCAGGACGCCTAATGATGTGAGTGCTTTACCCTTCTATTTATCCAATATTTTATTGAGATTTAGTTGTGTAGTATCAAGTTGTCGTAAGGCTGTGAAACTCTTTTTTACCTGCAAATATCTATGTTTGAGGTTCTGTGTTGCACATTACATTGCCTCAATAGCATGCATTAAGATACATTTTACATATGTCTGTGTATCAGAGGAATGATGCCTTGGCCACATGATGCTTCCCAGATATTTTCTTTAAACTTCTAGGACTGAAAAGCTAGTCTAGGTCTGTATGCCAGCGCACCATCTCCTAATTCATTCCTGCCAGGCATACATGCAACTAGAGTGTTAATCTATACTCATGTAATCTATACTCATGTGATCTATACACATGTAATCTATACACATGTAATCTATTAACATGTAATCTATGTAATCTATACACATGTAATCTATACTCATGTAATCTATTAACATGTAATCTATGTAATCTATACACATGTAATCTATACTCATGTAATCTATTAACATGTAATCTATGTAATCTATACTCATGTAATCTATACTCATGTAATCTATACTCATACAATCTATACTCATGTGATCTATACACATGTAATCTATGTAATCTATACTCATGTAATCTATACTCATCTAATCTATTAACATGTAATCTATGTAATCTATACTCATGTAATCTATACTCATGTAATCTATACTCATGTAATCAATACTCATGTAATCCATACTCATGTAATCTATACACATGTAATCTATACACATGTAATCTACACTCATATAATCTATACACATGTAATATATACTCATATAATCTATACTCCTATAATCGATACTCCTATAATCCATACTCATGTAATCTATACTCATGTAATCTATACTCATGTAATCAATACTCATGTAATCCATACTCATGTAATCTATACACATGTAATCTATACACATGTAATCTACACTCATATAATCTATACACATGTAATATATACTCATATAATCTATACTCCTATAATCGATACTCCTATAATCCATACTCATGTAATCTATACACATGTAATCTATACTCATGTAATCTATACACATGTAATCTATACTCATATAATCCATACTCATGTAATCTATACTCATGTAATCTATACACATGTAATCTATACTCATGTAATCTATACACATGTAATCTATACTCATGTAATCAATACTCATGTAATCAATACTCATGTAATCAATACTTATGTAATCAATACTCATGTAATCCATACACATGTAATCTATACTCATGTAATATATACACATGTAATCTATACTCATATAATCCATACACATGTAATCTATACACATGTAATCTATACTCATGTAATCTATACTCATGTAATCCATACTCATGTAATCTATACTCATGTAATCTATACACATGTAATCTATACACATGTAATCTATACTCATGCAATCTATACACATGTAATCTATACTCATGTAATCTATACTCATGTAATCCGTACTCATGTAATCTATACTCATGTAATCTGTACTCATGTAATCTATACTCATGTAATCTGTACACATGTAATCTATACTCATATAATCTATACCCATGTAATCCATACTCATGTAATCTATACTCATGTAATCTATACACATGTAATCTATACACATGTAATCTATACTCATGTAATCTATACTCAGGTAATCCATACTCATGTAATCTATACTCATGTAATCTGTACTCATGTAATCTATACTCATGTAATCTATACACATGTAATCTATACTCATGTAATCTATACTCATGTAATCTATACACATGTAATCTATACTCATGTAATCTATACTCATGTAATCTATACACATGTAATCTATACTCATATAATCTATACTCATGTAATCTATGTAATCTATACTCATGTAATCTATACTCATGTAATCTATATTCATGTAATCGATACTCATGTAATCTATACTCATGTAATCTATATTCATGTAATCTATACTCATGTAATCGATATTCATGTAATCGATACTCATGTAATCTATACTCATGTAATCCATACTCATGTAATCTATACTCATGTAATCTATACTCATGTAATCCATACTCATGTTATCTATACTCATGTAATCTATACTCATGTAATCCATATTCATGTAATCTATACTCATGTAATCTACACTCATGTAATCTATACTCATGTAATCCATACTCATGTTATCTATACTCATGTAATCTATACTCATGTAATCCATATTCATGTAATCTATACTCATGTAATCTATATTCATGTAATCTATACTCATGTAATCCATACTCATGTAATCCATATTCATGTAATCTATACTCATGTAATCCATACTCATGTTATCTATACTCATGTAATCTATACTCATGTAATCCATATTCATATAATCTATACTCATGTAATCTATACTCATGTAATCTATACTCATGTAATCCATACTCATGTTATCTATACTCATGTAATCTATACTCATGTAATCCATATTCATGTAATCTATACTCATGTAATCTATATTCATGTAATCTATACTCATGTAATCCATACTCATGTAATCCATATTCATGTAATCTATACTGATGTAATCCATACTCATGTAATCTATACTCATGTAATCCATACTCGTGTTATCATTACTCAGGTCCAGAAGATCCAATGCTAAATGTCTCTATATTTAGCCAGAGTAGAACAATAAATCTCCTAATTCAATTCTTTCCTCTAGTACTCTATGGCTGAGAATGAAAACCAGTATGGAAATATCCAGAATACTCACCCAGCTCCTTCCATCAGATCGGGGTGAGTATCTCCTATTATCTAATAATTTGTGTATTTCATTTTATTAGGTTTCCAAAGGTTTTACATGTCTTAAGCAATAAGTGTCATAAATTACAAAGCAGGGATACAGGTGTTGAAGGTGGGAATCCTGGCAGGGTTCCCTTTGGCTTCCAGTAGATAACCAACTTCGGCATTTAGAGCGCTACACCAGCAGCATGATGACATTTAGCATTGGAAGTTCATAAAAAGCAGTCATACATAAAGGACTACACGTTTCGGAGGAGCTCCCTCCTTCCTCAGGTCCAAGTTGGACCTGAGGAAGGAGGGAGCTACTCTGAAACGCATAGTCCTTTATGTATGACCGCTTTTTATGAACTTAATAAAAAGTTAAATACAAAGCTACACCCGACTCCCGTGTCATCAAGCCTTCGGTGTAGCGCTCTAAGTGCCGAAGTCGGTTATCCACTGGAAGCCAAAGGGAACCACTGCCAGGATTCCCACTTTCCACACCTGCATCCCTGCATTGTCCACCGTCCTCAACGGGACCAACGGCCAGCAGCTCCCGACGTACCAGCCTAAATAACCTGCTCAATACGCTTAACAGTGTTACGCCTGCATTGAGCGCAACCTCCAAAGGTGAGCAGTTCTCCTACCTTTACACCTATTTTCTGCTAAAATCGCAGATAATCGGCATTATATATAGCACCATCTCTGTCTCCTCTCTTTCTTTCCCTAAATCTTACAAATAACAAAAACCATGAATGTTCATGCTGCCCCAATGAGCAATGACACCCCCCTTTGTGTCCCAATGACCGATGATACTCCCTTTAGGGTCCAAATGAGTGATGATACCCCCTTAGTGCCCCAATGAGTGATGATACCCCCTTAGTGCCCCAATGAGTGATGATATCCCCTTAGTGCCCCAATGAGTGATGATACCCCCTTAATGCCCCAATGAGTGATGAAACCCATTGTGAAACTTAGTGTCCCAATAGGCAATAATATCACCCTTTGTACCTAAGTGAGTGATAAAAGCCCACTTGGTGCCCGAATGAGCAATGTCACCCCCCTGTGTGTTCAATTGAGCGACGATACCCCCTCTTAACGCCCAAATGAGCTATGATACCCTGCCGTAGTGCCTTCATGAGTGATGATACCCCTTTAGTGCCCCAATGAGCGATGATAACACCTTAAGTTAGATGATAACCCCCACTTAGTAATGATGCCCCCCTGAGGCACAATAGACAATAGGCTGTTCTTACATTGCCCCATTGCCATGCCAAGCTACAGGGGATGCTATGAACCGTATATAGAATTATTTATTTCTAATGTTTTGTTATATTTAATTTAGGCCATCGGTGGATATGAAAGTAGAAGATAACTACGTGATTTATAGCAACAGTGAAGTGAGTAATTCAGAGAGAGCTAAAAGATGGATAAGCCACTTCCTTCCTAAAAACAGGGGTATGAAAGAGGAAGCTTTTGGGCTGAGAACATATACTCTGTTTTTGTTAGATAAAAAAACAAAAAACAAAAAAAACAACAACAAAAAAATAAATAAAAAAATTAAAAAATTAAAAAAACACAATACTCACCATATGGATTTTTTGGGGCCAAAAACACTGAGACCAAATTTTAGCTGGGAATCAATAGGGAAAAAGGATATGCATTCTTTCCACGAAATTGTGTTGTTTTACAACTTTTGGAGGTGGAAAAATATCTGTCATGTGTGTTATAGTTATGTTTTTTAGTTGTTATTATTATCAATCTTGTAACAGACCACAGGGGTCGTGTAACTTCCTATCAGTCTTTATCGTCATCTCCATGGGGTTAGTTGTTACAGCTTGAGATAACTTAACCTGACACGTTCCTCAAACCTAATTCTAACATTTAACTCCTCAACTACCGGAACCAAGGTCGAAATAAAAATAAATCATTGACCCCTGAAAGGGGTACTCCGCTGCTCAGCATTCGTATAAAAATGTTTGGAGCCAGCGCCGGCTCGTGATGTCACGGCCCAAACCCCTCGTGGTGTCACATTCCGCCCCCTCAATGCAAGTCTATGGGAGGGGGCTTGGCGTCTGCCACGCCCCCTCCCATAGACTTGCATTGAGGGGCGTGGCCTGATTTCACGAGGGGGAGTGTCTGACCCCCGCAGCACGTGCACAGCAGACGAAAGCAGACGGAACACTGGCCAGTGGAGTACCCCTTTAACAAATTCAAGATAACTATGGGTTGGCTACAGTAATTAAACAATATATTATAGAGCTAATCAAAGAAGAAAAAGTAGAAACTTTAGTTTTTTTTAATTTCTTGTAGAATAAAAAAAAAATATTATTATAATGTATAATTTATCATTATTATAATTATTATTATTATTATTTATCATTATTATAATAATTATTATTATTTATCATTATTATTATTATTATTTATCATTATTATTACCGTATTATTATTATTATTATTTATCTTTATTATTATTATTATTATTATTATGTTGGTTGATTTATTATTATTTGTTTATCTGTTGATGGTTAATTAATTTTATAAAATTTTTTCAGGCCCTGCAACCATCAAACGAAGTTGCATATTCTGTAATTTCACATAGACGACATGACCAGGAGCCATTAACCTCTTCCAGAACCAGCCAAGTAGAGGATGTGGAGTATGCTACTCTGAGACATTAAAGGGGTACTCCGTTGCCTGGAGCCGGATGCCGTGATCTTGACGTTACGGCCACACCCCCTTGTGACATCAAACCACCCCCCCTCCATTCATGTCTATGGGAGGGGGCGTGTCGGGAGACACGCCCCCTCCCATAGACATGAATGGAGGGGGGTGGTGTGACTTCACAGTGGGCGTGGCCATGATGTCACGACAGACGCCAAGTGCTGTAGGAGATCGCGGGGGTCCCACTGTTTATCCCTTGGATAGAGGATGAGATGTCTAGCAGCGGAGTACCCCCTTTAAAGGATAGTGGGACTTTTTAGCTTAAAAAAAAAAATAATAATTTGCGACCCCAATTTATGACCAAACTGGGGAACGACTGCAAAAAAATATACATTTCAGCACACCCGTCGCATTGGACACACAGCCGACTGACTTCAATGAAAACTGTGCAATGCTTCATTTATCCTGGTGGTGGCGCTATAGGGAAATTGAACACTTGCTGTCTACACAAAATACAGATGACTTCGGTGGAAATCTTTTTTTTTTAATCAACTGGTGCCAGAAAGTTATACAGATTTGTAAATTACTTCTATTAAAAAATCTTGATCCTTCCAGTACTTATTAGCTGCTGAATATTACTGAGGAAATTCTTTCGGACCACAATGCTCTCTGCTGACATCACGAGCACAGTGCTCTCTGCTGACATCTCTGTCCATTTTAAGAACTGTCCAGAGTAGGAGAAAATCCCCATAGAAAACATATGCTGCTCTGGACAGTTCTTAAAATGGACAGAGGTGTCAGCAGAGAGCACTGTGCTCATCACGAGCACAGTGCTCTCTGCTGACACCTCTGTCCATTTTAAGAACTGTCCAGAGCAGCATATGAGCAGCAGAGAGCTCTGTGTTCCAAAGAGAAGAGAATTTCCTCTGTTGTATTCAGCAGCTAATAAGTACTGGAAGGAGTAAGATTTTTTAATAGAAGTAATTTACAAATCTGTTTAACTTTCTGGCACCAGTTGATCTAAAAAAAATTAAATAATATAGTTTTCCACCGGAGTACCCCTTTAATGGACCCTTCTACCAAAAAGTGGATTTACAAAACGAACAACCCAATTACGGGGTAAAACATTTGTTTTTGACGTCTGGATCCTTTTTTGGTATTTTCACTATGGTGATAAAAGTTTCTGGTCAGTTTATTTATATGCTTAAACAATATTATACTTTATACACTTTTATACAGTAATATATGTTTTATACTTTGTGTGTATGTTGGAGATTGACCACTAAATAAATATGTCTAAGGCTGGGTCCACACTACGTTTTGTCCCATACGGGAGCGCATACGGCAGGAGGGAGCTAAAAGCTCGCGCTCCCGTATGTAACCGTATGCGCTCCCGTATGTCATTCACTTCAATGAGCCGACCGGAGTGAAACGTTCGGTCCGGTCGGCTCATTTTTGCGCTGTATGCGCTTTTACAACCGGACCTAAAACCGTGGTCAACCGGTTTTAGGTCCGGTTGTAAAAGCGCATACGGCGCAAAAATGAGCCGACCGGACCGAACGTTTCACTCCGGTCGGCTCATTGAAGTGAATGACATACGGGAGCGCATACGGTCACATACGGGAGCGCGAGCTTTTAGCTCCCTCCTGCCGTATGCGCTCCCGTATGGGACAAAACGTAGTGTGGACCCAGCCTAATAAGAACAGATATTGTATGCTGTAAAGGCTGGGTTCACATCACGTTTTTGCCATACTGTTTTCAATCCGTTTTTCTAAAGAAAACCGTATGGCAAAAAAAAACGGATGGAACAGTATGGAAAAAGTAAACCGTATGCGTTTTTAAACAGTATACTGTTTTTAAAGTGCATACAGTTCCATCAGTTTTTATAGAAAAAAAACCCATACGTTTTTGAAAATTTTGTCCATTTTTAATGGGAGGGGTCTTGGGTGGGGACTTTAGGATTCAAATGCACATGTGCAAAGTAAAAACGTATACGTTTTTCCCATATGGAACCGTATACATGTGCGTTTCCCATTGACGTCCATGTTAAAAAAAAACGTATGCGGTTGCAGTACGTTTTTAAACCGGAGACAAAATTGTGGTCAACCACGGTTTTGACTCCGGTTTAAAAACCGTACTGCAAACGCTTACATTTTTTTTAACATGGACGTCAATGGGAAACGCACATGTATACGGTTCCATACGGGAAAAACGTATACGTTTTTACTTTGCACATGCGCATTTGAATCCTAAAGTCCCCACCCAAGACCCCTCCCATTAAAAATGGACAACATTTTCAAAAACGTATGGGTTTTTTTTCTAGAAAAACTGACGGAACTGTATGCACTTTTAAAAACAGTATACTGTTTAAAAACGCATACGGTTTACTTTTTCTATACTGTTCCATCCGTTTTTTTGCCATATGGTTTTTCTTTAGAAAAACGGATTGAAAACAGTAGGGCAAAAACGTAGTGTGAACCCAGCCTAAGAAAGGTTATCCTGTAATGATAAGATAATAGAAAATACTGTGCACATAAGTACTGCACATAAGGGCCTAAAGTATGAATCCTTCTTTATTGTGGTAAAGGATAAGGCTTTTCAAGATGGTGTTCAATTTTTTCTACCTGTCCATAATAGTGATAAGCGGCAGGGGCCATTTTCGATTTTGCGATACTTGCGCGAATATATAAATGAATATTCGTCCTATGGTCGCAAAATTTGCATATTCACTATGTTCGTTCTGTTTTTTTTTCGATGCAAAAATTCGTAATGAAATTCGCATAGTGCGCGTGCGCAATAATATCTTTTACCTAAAAGAAGGGAGGGATCAGAGGGAAGTGCCGATATGCGCATGAATATTCGCATTAAAAAACAAAAAAACGAATATTCGTCATTACGAATATATATCACTATATTCAAAATATTCGCAAAATCGCGAAGTGCCGATATTTGTGGTAAAAATTTGCATTTTGAATATTGGCGCTCAACACTAGTCCATAACTCCCAAAATCCTCTGTGTTACTGCCCACAACTTGGTAAAATTTTTACCCCTATCCCAAGATCAGATAAGATTAAAGGGGTACTCCGGAGAAGAAAAAAAATTGTTTTTTTTTTTAAATCAACTGATGCAAATAAAAAATTACTTACTTAATCCTTCCAGTACTTATCAGCTGCTGTATACTACATAGGACGTTGTGTAGTTCTTTTCAGTCTGACCACAGTGCTCTTTGCTGACACCTCTGTCCGTGTCAGGAACTGTCCAGAGTAGGAGCAAATCCCTATAGCAAACCTCTCCTGCTCTGGACAGTTCCTGACACGGACAGAGGTGTCAGCAGAGAGCACTGTGGTCAGACTGGAAAGAACTACACAACTTTATGTGGAGCATCCAGCAGCTGTTAAGTACTGGAAGGATTAAGATTATTAAATAAAAGTAATTTATAAATCTCTAGGAAAAAAAGAAGAAATATGTGCAGCTCACAATTATATCACCAACCGAGGACAAATGGGTAATGCACCTATACCTATGGTGCCAATAATAAATATTAGAAAAAGAGACAAAAATACCCAGACCTCAAGGAAGGTAAATTATATGAATACAATTGAAGGAAACAAGGATCGTGCTTCAATTATAATAGGATATACAGATTTTATAAAAAAAATTTATATAAAATATTCCACCTCACAAGGGGCCCCTTATGAGAGGAGTAGACAATGACCTAAAATAGATATCACTGGTAACTAATTAATATCACAGAATGCACTATTATACTGGAACAGTTATAGACAAATTGCACTGAAATAGTGAAGGCAAAATATACTGATATGGACTGAAAGAGTTAAAGACACTTGAATTGCCGGAAAGTCTCTTGGAAATCAGTCCTGTTGACTGGAGAGATGATAATAAAATATAATATTGTGACAAGTTCCTCTTAATGGACGGCAATGAAACAATGTTTGGTGTGTTAAACTAAGGAAGTATTAGAGTTCACAGTTGCTGGTTTCACTGTATCACTGTGTCAGGACAGATAACAGGCAGCTTTGTGGTCCATTACCGGTCCTGAGAGCGGAGGACTCCCGTGAGGCTGGATTGGTGATACATTACCGGTCCTGAGAGCGGAAGACTCCCGTGAGGCTGGATTGGTGGTCCATTACCGGTCCTGAGAGCGGAAGACTCCCGTGAGGCTGGATTGGTGGTACATTACCGGTCCTGAGAGCGGAAGACTCCCGTGAGGCTGGATTGGTGGTCCATTACCGGTCCTGAGAGCAGAAGACTCCCGTGAGGCTGGATTGGTGGTACATTACCGGTCCTGAGAGCGGAAGACTCCCGTGAGGCTGGATTGGTGGTCCATTACCGGTCCTGAGAGCGGAAGACTCCCGTGAGGCTGGATTGGTGGTCCATTACCGGTCCTGAGAGCGGAAGACTCCCGTGAGGCTGGATTGGTGGTACATTACCGGTCCTGAGAGCGGAAGACTCCCGTGAGGCTGGATTGGTGGTCCATTACCGGTCCTGAGAGCGGAAGACTCCCGTGAGGCTGGATTGGTGGTACATTACCGGTCCTGAGAGCGGAGGACTCCCGTGAGGCTGGATTGGTGGTACATTACCGGTCCTGAGAGCGGAGGACTCCCGTGAGGCTGGATGGATCGAGCACTTGGAGGGTCACTGCAGGTGGGCTACCTTCCGAGTCCCGGCGCTGGCAGGCGTCGGGGATGGACACTTTGAGAGGTGGCACTCGCTGGTGGAAAAGTCCTGCCGTGGAGACCAGGTCTGCAGCAGACCGGTAGTAGATGCCTCTGCCTCGTGAGGGTGGCGTGTGGTGTCAGTGCCAGCACCTGCAGGATGGGCTTTGATTCCACGGCTCGCTGAGGATTCACTCCGAACTAGATGTATTATGGACCGGAGCGGCAAGATCAACTGGGTCGTCTCCGGACCGGACCAGCAAGGCCACAGAAGTAAGTCCAGATAGAATTTAAGTGCCAAGTGCGGTCAGTGATAGTCCGCAAACTGACTAGACGCGTTTCAGGGTATATGAATGGACCCTTTCTTCAGTAGTTATAAATCTGTATACATTTATGGCATCAGCTGATTTGAAAACATTTTATGCTCCAGAAGTACCCCTTTTCAAATGTTTACAACTGACTACAATATCAGGAAGTATTACTTTACTGAGAGTAGTGGATGCATGGCACAGCCTTCCTGCAGAAGTGGTCGCTGTCAATACAGTGAAAGAGTTTAAGCATGGGATAGACTTAAGGCTATCTTTCCTATAAGATAGGGATAGGTATAAGGCTATCCTTCATATAAGATAGGGATAGGCATAAGGCTATCCTTCATATACGATAGGGATAGGCATAAGGCTATCCTTCATATAAGATAGGGATAGGTATAAGGCTATCCTTCATATAAGATAGGGATAGGTATAAAACTATCCTTCATATAAGATAGGGATACGTATAAGGCTATCCTATATATACGATAGGGATAGACATAAGGCTATCCTTGATATAAGATAGGGATAGGCATAAGGCTATTCTTCATATAAGATATGGATAGGTATAAGGCTATCCTTCATATAAGATAGGGATAGGCATAAGGTTATCCTTCATATAAGATAGGGATAGGTATAAGGCTACCCTTCATATAAGATAGGGATGAGTATAAGGTTATCCTTTATATATGATAGGGATAGACATAAGGCTATCCTTCATATAAGATAGGGATAGGTATAAGGCTATCCTTCATATAAGATAGGGATAAGTATAAGATTATCCTTTATATATGATAGGGATAGACATAGGGCTATCCTTCATATAAGATAGGGATAGGTATAAGGCTATCCTTAATATAAGATAGGGATAGGTATAAGGCTATCCTTGATATAAGATAGGGATAGGCATAAGGCTATTCTTCATATAAGATAGGAATAGGTATAAGGCTATCCTTCATATGGGATAGGCATAAGGTTATCCTTCATATAAGATAGGGATAGGTATAAGGCTATCCTTCATATAAGATAGGGATAGGCATAAGGTTATCCTTCATATAAGATAGAGATAGGCATAAGGCTATCCTTCATATAAGATAGGGTCAGGGACTAGCATGCACAATATTGGGCAATCTAGATGTGCCAAATGGTTCTTATCTGTTGACATATTCTCTGTTTCTAGGTTTTATAAGTATCATTTTGTTAAGATGAGACTTTTTGATGATTTTTTTATTTAAAAAATTCTGAACTATGAAGTGATCAAAAACCAGCAAATCTGTTGTTTGGCATTTTTTTTATGTTAAGGCCATTCCCTGTATTGGTTTCCTTAAATATGTTTTTGTTTTACATAATACATAAACATTTTTTTATTGATTTGAAATATTAGAAAAAGGGGGAGGGATATTTGAATTTTTATTAGACGAAGGATTTACTTATATTTTGAAAACCATTTTTGACCAATGATATCGGCGCTCTGCTTGTACAGTCTGCCTGAGGCAGACTGTATAAGGAGAGCACCAGTGGTGGGTATGGAAGTATTCAGGAGGCCTCTAGCCGTCACCTTAAAGGGGTACTCCGATGGAAAATGTTTTTTATTTTTTTTAATCAACTGGTGCCAGAAAGTTAAACAGATTTGTAAATTACTTCTATTAAAAAAAAAATCTCAATCCTTTCAGTACTTATTAGCTGCTGAATACTACATAGGAAATCCTTTTCTTTTTGGAACACAGGGCTCTCTGCTGACATCACGAGCACAGTGCTCTCTGCTGACACCTCTGTACATTTTAGGAACTGTCTCCTACTCTGGACAGTTCTTAAAGGGGTTCTAAACTGACCTGCCTTCCGGAGCTCCGCTCGCAGCGTCCGGAAGTTTATCACTCCGAACACTGTGTGCGAGCGGAGCTCCGGAAGGCAGGGCAGTGGAGAACCGCTTTAAAATGGACAGAGATGTCAGCAGAGAGCACTCTGCTCGTGATGTCAGCAGAGAGCTCTGTGTTCCAAAAAGAAAATAATTTCCTCTGTACTATTCAGCAGTTAATAAGTACTGGAAGGATTAAGATTTTTTAATAGAAGTCATTTACAAATCTGTTTAACTTTATGGCACCAGTTGATTTAAAAAAAAGTTTTTTACTGGAGTACCCCCTTTAATTAATCGGGAACACCATACTTTGCAGAAGAGGTCCTGATCAGACCCTTAACCCATCGGAACCTGTTGTTTTCACTTTTAGATTCCGCAGTTTATAATACACAGGAACGCGTTGTACTCTCCCTCAATCGTTCTCTATATCTATGAAACCAGAACAGCTTCAGTGTTACTAAGAAATATTCTCTTCTTGCAGTAGAGGATGTTGCACATTTTAGGAAATAACCAAGTTACTTCTTCAATTCCCTGAATTAGACAGCAGAGTTGTCTCTTTGTACTCGGGACTCGACATGTAAGTAATTCTTCATTATTTGTTATTATTAATCTATCAATTGTATATTATTTATCACATCTATAAGCAGAGCTCGTGTCCTGTAATATCCTGTATAGCTGTAACCACTGACCTCTAATACAGTGGAATTCCCTGATGTTATATACTACGGGCTCCTTGTACAGGTGACAAATTTGAACATTGCGCAAAAGTTCATTTCTTTCCGTCATGCAACTTAAAGGGGTACTCCGGTAGAAACCTTCTTTTTTTTTTTTCTTTTTTAATTGAACTGGTGCCAGAAAGTTAAACAGATTTGTGAATAACTTCTATTAAAAAAAATCTTTATCCTTCCAGTACTTATTAGCAGCTGTATGCTACAGAGGAAATTCTTTGCTTTTTTAATTTCTTTTTTGCCTTGTCCTGACACCTCTGTCCATGTCAGGAACTGTCCAGAGCTATGAGGATTTTCTCCTGCTCTGGACGGTTCCTGAGACGGACAGAGGTGTCAGCAGAGAGCACTGTGGACAAGACAAAAAAAATGAAATTAAAAAAGAAACAAATTTTGAGCATGCAGCTGCTAAAAAGTACCGGAAGGATTAAGATTTTTTAATAGAAGTAATTTACAAATTTGTTTAACTTTCTGGCACCAGTTGATAAAAAAAAAAAAGAAATTCCACCGGAGTACCCCTTTAAAAGGTGAAACTAATCTATGAGAGAAGAAACATGAGAAAAAAAGGAGACTGCACTCACTGTCCAGTGATCAATATTTTACTTGAGTCCGTAAGGCATAATATAGTACATGTGAAGCAGGCGAAGAAGAGCTGGAGGCAGAGGTGATAGCTAGAGATGAGCGAACTTACAGTAAATTCGATTCGTCATGAACTTCTCGGCTCGGCGGTTGCTGACTTTTCCTGCATAAATTAGTTCAGCTTTCCGGTGCTCCGGTGGGCTGGAAAAGGTGGATACAGTCCTAGGAAAGAGTCTCCTAGGACTGTATCCACCTTTTCCAGCCCACCGGAGCACCGGAAAGCTGAACTAATTTATGCAAGAAAAATCATCAACCGCCGAGCCGAGAAGTTCGTGACGAATCGAATTTACTGTAAGTTCGCTCATCTCTAGTGATAGCTCCTCTGCTATTGAGAAAGGGGTCTCCCTGAAACGCGTCTAGCCCAGTACCCTCCACATACGGACCACCGCTAGGACTTCCAACTGATCATCAACAGCTGGAACCCCCATTATCGGGACCACTGCAACAAGACGTGCGCATGCCATACCGCACACCTACTTTGCCTGCAGCCACTCACCGTTTTGCTCACTGACTCCGGTCTCAAGACCAAGCACTCATTTGTGCCCCACCCACCGCGCAGGCACATCCACCGTGCCGGCTGCCCAGCCGAGCCAGCCTACGACAAGGAGCCCAGCACACCAGGGGCTACCATCCCGGATTCAACGGAGCGGTGAGTGGTGCAGAAGCACCAACTATTAAACTATATTTGCCATCTGCTTGCAACAAAGTATCATCTTGGATTACAATATACAACTGCTACAATACATAACTGCTACTGTTCTCCAAGCACTGCTGCTAATTATTCGGCTACAAGTGACTATTTAACCAAGTTCTACTAAGGCGGCTTCTGTATATTATTGTTATTTTATATTTTAACTATTGGTATTTTATTAGTCATCAGCAAGGGCCCTGCTGTGACTATTAATGATATTTAAGTTTTCATTTTTAATAAAGTACTAAATTCTAATTTATCCACAACTAGTCTGTAAATTCATATACCACATCTCACTGCTACCTATTGTCTCCATACCTATTCCCATTCTATCAGGTCTAAACACAATATTCTTAACATTTTATCTGATTTTATATTCTTATTTTTATCTCTGTTACTATAAGTATATACCTTGAGGTCTGCAATCCTTCGTATTTTTTTTATATATTTTTTATAGTTTGGACATTTCCGCATGCAGCGATACCACATATGTTTATTTTTTTTTCCAAAGTTTTTTTTTTTAATGGGAAAAGGGGGGTGATTCTTATTTTTATTAGGGAAGGGGTTAAATGACCTTTATTAATTTTTTTTCACACTTTTTTTTTTTTCAGCTCCCCCTGGTGGCTATTACACTGCACACACTGATCTGCTACACAGATCATTGCCGTGCATTAACACGGCAAAGATCAGTGTTATTGGCGGTCAATTGCTCAAGCCTGGATTTTAGGCTTGGAGCAATGAATCACCGATCAGACGCGATGGAGACCTACGCTCGCATTCTTGCTGATCAGGACGTAGCGATTTTACCGTGATGGTACCGATCAGCCCGACTGAGCTGTCAGGAAGCTTTTACTTTCATTTTAGACGTGGCGATCAACTTTGAACTTTGAAAGTTTCACCTGTATATTCCTTGTATGTGACGCTGAACTGACATTGTCCATAATATGTAAGAGAGAAAATATGAGAACCGTAAATTAATTGTGTTATAAGGGTTTAATTGTATCTATCTGCATTATTAGGCAGCAACAAGTAATGGTAAAGGGAAACCGAGGACATGACACTGCAATGCACGATGGGTAGAACTATGTAAGGAAGAATTTCTGAAGAAATTTTGTTGCATGTGCCTCATTGCACTAATAGTGTCTCTGAATTAAAAGTTTTTTTGTTTTTTTTTGAGAAACAACCTCATTTTCACTTTGCAGTGGTCCCTAGTTCACAACATGCAACAAATCTATACTTGTGTATAAAAAGTTGCATATGCCTTAAAGGGGTACTCTGGTAAAAGACATCTTATCCCCTATGCATAGGATAGGGCATAAGTGATTGCAGCGACTCCAACCGCTGGGACCCCCGCAATCCCCTGCACGGCACCCCCCTGCAGGGGGCGCTCTGCATCAGATTACTGTCAACCACAGCACAGAGCTGTGGAAACCTTCCCCCTCCATGCATCTCTATGGGAAAGTCAGAGATACACGAATACTGAACATAAATATTCAGAACGACGGGGCGCTGGGCAGGAGATGGCGGAGGTCCCATCGGTCAGATCCCCCGTTATCAGAAACTTATCCCCTATCCTTGGACGAGGGATAGAATGTTTTCTATCAGAGTTCCCCTTAAAGAGTCGCACAACTACAACAAGTCAAATAGGATTTACCAAATAGGCAAACCAAAACATTTCCTACTTCTGCAAACCAATAAATAATCCTGGTTTTGTTAATATTGTTCTAATGCCTTTCTGTTCTGTAACCTTTGTCATCAGGTCCATATAGGTGTCCAATATTTTTCATTTTGTTCTAATTAAATGAGGAACCTACTAACGATCTATTTTTCCTTATCTAAGATTCCGGGAAACATGCTGGAACACACACTTTGCCCAAATTTACGTTAACAAATTATTTTGTTAATGCAGCTGGTGCGGCTTAATGTAGTACCCCAGCAATTATTTTTTTTTACAAAATTCCTATTGTGTCAGGTATAAATAAAAAACACTACATAATGCTGCAGTAAGCGATTTGCACGAGTTGCAAATGTATTGGCTGAGTGGCTAATGTATTTAACCCAACATCAGCAAGAAGTACTGGTGTCATGTATAGTCACTGAGCAGTGGTGTCATGTATAGTCACTGAGCAATGGTGTCATGTATAGTCACTGAGCAGTGGTGTCATGTATAGTCACTGAGCAATGGTGTCATGTATAGTCACTGAGCAGTGGTGTCACATATAGTCACTGAGCAGTGGTGTCATGTATAGTCACTGAGCAGTGGTGTCACATATAGTCACTGAGCAGTGGTGTCATGTATAGTCACGGAGCAATGGTGTCATGTATAGTCACTGAGCAGTGGTGTCACATATAGTCACTGAGCAGTGGTGTCATGTATAGTCACTGAGCAGTGGTGTCATGTATAATCACTGAGCAGTGGTGTCATGTATAGTCACTGAGCAGTAGTGTCATGTATAGTCACTGAGCAGTGGTGTCATGTATAGTCACTGAGCAGTGGTGTCATGTATAGTCACTGAGCAGTGGTGTCACATATAGTCACTGAGCAGTGGTGTCATGTATAGTCACTGAGCAATGGTGTCATGTATAGTCACTGAGCAGTGGTGTCGTGTATAGTCATTGAGCAGTGATGTCATGTATAGTCACTGAGCAGTGGTGTCATGTATAGTCACTGAGCAGTGGTGTCACATATAGTCACTGAGCAGTGGTGTCACATATAGTCACTGAGCAGTGGTGTCATGTATAGTCACTGAGCAGTGGTGTCACACATAGTCATTGAGCAGTGGTGTCATATATAGTCACTGAGCAGTGGTGTCACACATAGTCATTGAGCAGTGGTGTTGTGTATAGTCACTGATCAGTGGTTTCACATATAGTCACTGAGCAGTGGTGTCATGTATAGTCACCGAGCAGTGGTGTTACGTATAGTCACTGAGCAGTAGTGTCCCATATAGTCACTGAGCAGTGGTGTCACATCTAATCACTGAGCAGTTGTCATGTATAGTCACTCAGCAGTTGTCATGTATACTCAGTGAGCAGTGGTGTCATGTATAGTCACTGCGCAGTGGTGTCACATCTAGTCACTGAGCAGTCGTGTCACATATAGTCACTGAGCAGTGGTGTCACATATAGTCACTGAGCAGTGGTGTCACATATAGTTACTGAGCAGTGGTGTCACATATAGTCACTGAGCAGTGGTGTCATGTATAGTCACTGAGCAGTGGTGTCATGTATAGTCACTGAGCAGTGGTGTCATGTATAGTCACTGAGCAGTGGGGTCATGTATAGTCACTGAGCAGTGGTGTCACATATAGTTATGCATGTCATGTATAGTCACTAAGCAGTGATGTCATGTATAGTCACTGAGCAGTGGTGTCATGTATAGTCACTGAGCAGTGGTGTCAAGTATAGTCACTGAGCAGTGGTGTCATGTATAGTCACTGAGCAGTTGTCATGTATAGTCACTGAGCAGTGGTGTCATGTATAGTCACTGAGCAGTGGTGTCATGTATAGTCACTGAGCAGTGGTGTCATGTATAGTCATTGAGCAGTGGTGTCATGTATAGTCACTGAGCAGTGGTGTCATGTATAGTCACTGAGCAATGGTGTCATGTATAGTCACTGAGCAGTGGTGTCATGTATAGTCACTGAGCAGTGGTGTCATGTATAGTCATTGAGCAGTGGTGTCATGTATAGTCACTGAGCAGTGGTGTCATGTATAGTCACTGAGCAGTGGTGTCATGTATAGTCATTGAGCAGTGGTGTCATGTATAGTCACTGAGCAGTGGTGTCATGTATAGTCACTGAGCAGTGGTGTCACATATAGTTATGCATGTCATGTATAGTCACTAAGCAGTGATGTCATGTATAGTCACTGAGCAGTGGTGTCGTGTATAGTCACTGAGCAGTGGTGTCATGTATAGTCACTGAGCAGTGGTGTCACATATAGTCACTGAGCAGTGGTGTCATGTATAGTCACTGAGCAGTGGTGTCACACATAGTCATTGAGCAGTGGTGTTGTGTATAGTCACTGTGCAGTGGTGCCATGTATAGTCACTGAGCAGTAGTGTCCCATATAGTCACTGAGCAGTGGTGTCACATCTAATCACTGAGCAGTTGTCATGTATAGTCACTCAGCAGTTGTCATGTATACTCACTGAGCAGTGGTGTCATGTATAGTCACTGAGCAGTGGTGTCACATCTAGTCACTGAGCAGTGGTGTCATGTATAGTCACTGAGCAGTGGTGTCACATATAGTTACTGAGCAGTGGTGTCACATCTAGTCACTGAGCAGTGGTGTCACATATAGTTACTGAGCAGTGGTGTCACATATAGTCACTGAGCAGTGGTGTCATGTATAGTCACTGAGCAGTGGTGTCATGTATAGTCACTGAGCAGTGGTGTCATGTATAGTCACTGAGCAGTGGTGTCATGTATAGTCACTGAGCAGTGGTGTCATGTATAGTCACTGAGCAGTGGTGTCACATATAGTTATGTATGTCATGTATAGTCACTGAGCAGTGGTGTCACATATAGTCACTGAGCAGTGGTGTCACATATAGTTATGTATGTCATGTATAGTCACTGAGCAGTGGTGTCACATATAGTTATGTATGTCATGTATAGTCACTGAGCAGTGGTGTCAAGTATAGTCACTGAGCAGTGGTGTCATGTATAGTCACTGAGCAGTGGTGTCAAGTATAGTCACTGAGCAGTGGTGTCATGTATAGTCACTGAGCAGTGGTGTCATGTATAGTCACTGAGCAGTTGTCATGTATAGTCACTGAGCAGTGGTGTCATGTATAGTCACTGAGCAGTGGTGTCACATATAGTTATGCATGTCATGTATAGTCACTGAGCAGTGGTGTCAAGTATAGTCACTGAGCAGTGGTGTCACATATAGTTATGTATGTCATGTATAGTCACTGAGCAGTGGTGTCAAGTATAGTCACTGAGCAGTGGGGTCATGTATAGTCACTGAGCAGTGGTGTCACATATAGTTATGTATGTCATGTATAGTCACTGAGCAGTGGTGTCATGTATAGTCACTGAGCAGTGGTGTCATGTATAGTCACTGAGCAGTGGTGTCACGTATAGTCACTGAGCAGTGGTGTCATGTATAGTCACTGAGCAGTGGTGTCACGTATAGTCACTGAGCAGTGGTGTCATGTATAGTCACTGAGCAGTTGTCATGTATAGTCACTGAGCAGTGGTGTCATGTATAGTCACTGAGCAGTGGTGTCATGTATAGTCACTGAGCAGTGGTGTCATGTATAGTCACTGAGCAGTGGTGTCACATATAGTCACTGAGCAGTGGTGTCACGTATAGTCACTAAGCAGTGGTGTCAGGTATAGTCACTGAGCAGTGGTGTCACATATAGTCACTGAGCAGTGGTGTCATGTATAGTCACTGAGCAGTGGTGTCATGTATAGTCACTGAGCAGTGGTGTCACATATAGTCACTGAGCAGTGGTGTCACGTATAGTCACTAAGCAGTGGTGTCAGGTATAGTCACTGAGCAGTGGTGTCACATATAGTCACTGAGCAGTGGTGTCACATATAGTCACTGAGCAGTGGTGTCATGTATAGTCACTGAGCAATGGTGTCATGTATAGTCACTGAGCAGTTGTCATGTATAGTCACTGAGCAGTGGTGTCATATATAGTCACTGAGCAATGGTGTCATGTATAGTCACTGAGCAGTGGTGTCATGTATAGTCACTGAGCAGTGGTGTCATGTATAGTCACTGAGCAGTGGTGTCATGTATAGTCACTGAGCAGTGGTGTCACGTATAATCCTTGAGCAGTGGCTGTTGGCTTTCATGACCAATGAAACCCCTATTTTATGGTGAACGTCCATGCCTAAATCTATTGCACATATTCTACCTCTAAATCTGTAAAAAAGAACTGTGTAGGCAAACAGTGTACCAACATCAAAGTTGATAAACGTCCCCCTTTCTTTTTCTAAATACGTGTTTTTTAAACAGTGTGCCTCCAACTGTTGCAAAACTACAAATCCCAGCATGCCCAGACAGCCAAAGGCTGTCTGGGCATGCTGGGAGTTGTAGTTTAGCAACAACTGAAGGCACACAGTTTAAAAAACACTGTTCTCAATGCTTCCAATTTAGTCACAAATATTTCCCCCATTTTAAAAGGTTCCTCTTGGTAACTTTTCTTTGAGGCAAACAATGTAACAATCTGACGACCTGGATGAACGTTTACATAAACGTAAATGTTACAATGTTACATAAACATAAAAATAAGTCTCAGTCAGAGGATACATTATTATTTGTAAACTCTAAATAAACTCTGGTTGACACAGTGCAGCACAGAGGATCAATGTGTCTATAAACATTGAGCGCCAATTTTTTTGGCATAAACTTTTAATTCTATCTTTGGTTTTTGATTTCATAAAATAAAATTAAAGCTATTTTTATTGGGAAAGAAAAGCATTACAATTTCTTAAAAAATAATTAATTTAATAAATAAATAAATAAATAAGACACCATACTCAGAGCATTCAGTGATTTGCAAAACTGCCACTGAGCCTAAAAATCCCCTAGAGGTATGTTCACACATACAGTATATACTGCATATTTTGCTGCATACTTTCTGCAGCTGATTTTCCTACCTATTTAAGTGAAGAAAATATGCAGTAAAATATGCAGCGTATAGCAATTAGATATACTGGCTGGCTGATGTATCCCCTTTTAATTTACGCAGAGCCACATGTGCTAAGAGGGACACTGGTCTGTGCTGCCCCTGGTGGTGGCTGTCATGAGCTACTCCCACACTTTCTCTCATTTAGAGGCTTCTGTGCTGCCCCCTAAAGGCACAAGTGCAGCCGAAGAGGAGCGGTAGATGAGGGTGTGTGCTGTCCTCAGTCATTTTGTGCCCTCTCAACCCCCAGGAGAAGCTGACAGCAAAAGCGATGAAGACAGTGTGTGCTGGTGCTGGTGGCACTGCCATCAGAACTTGTGGGGCCCCTTACACAGCCTAAGACCTGGGCCCCCAGTGGCCCGCACCCAAGTCTGACCCAGACCCCACCATGCAATTTTATTGCACCAGTGTATAAGGAGGAAATGTTGTCATCATACATACTACCAGTATACAAGGAGAAATATTATCACTGTACAAATTGCAATCATACTGTTACTGACCAAATCCTGTATACTGAGACCAATATTACCAATATTACCCGTATGCAAGGTGAAATATTATCATCGTTCATATTACCATCATACTTTTACTGACCAAATCCTGTATACTGAGACCAATATTACCAATAATACCAGTATACAAGGAGCAACATCATCACCATACATTTTACCATCATACTGTTACTGACCAAATCCTGTATACTGAAACCAATATTACCAGTATACAAGGAGGAATATTATCACCTTACATATTACCAACGTAATGTTACTGACCAAATCCTGTATACTGAGACCAATATTACCAATCATATCAGTATACAAGGAGGAATATTATCACTATACATATTACCATCATACTGTTACTGACCAAATCTTGTATACTGAGACCAATTTTACCAATAATACCAGTATACAAGGAGGAACATCATCACCATACATTTTACCATCATACTGTTACTCACCAAATCCTGTATACTAAGGCTAATATTGCCAATAATACCAGTATACAAGGAGAAATATCCCCCCCCCCCCCATATAGTGGTAGATAGCAGCTCTAGCAGGCTTTGCAGACCATATAAATAATCATATACAGTTGCTTATAGGGACGCTTTCCTAATTGGAGTTGTTCAGTGTCCTTTTTCTTTCCCATCCAGCGTCATGACGATTTCTTCCAGCCACAACTCATCTCCACAGAACCTGTCAAACAAATATTTTAGGTTCCTTTCTCCAGCACAATGCTACCTCTCCCCATGTGTATTGCCCCACTCAGTAATTGTGCCCACTTTGTGCCCCCATATAGTTGAAAGCCCATTGTAGGCCCCCCCCTATGCCAGCTTACCTGCTACATAGTTGTAGTGCTCCCTCTGTGCCAGCTTGCCCCTTCTATAGCTATAGGACGCCCTATATGCCAGTTTCCCCTATATTGTTATAGGGCCCCCTCTGTGCCAGCTTGCCCCATATATTATATATGAGGCAAGTTGGCACAAATGGGGCCCTGCAACTATAAAGGGGAAACTGGCACATAGGGGGTCCTATAGCTATATAAGGGGTAAGCTGGCACAGAGGGAGCACTACAACTGTATATGATACATCGTTACAGGGCACCCTCTGTGCCAGCTTGCACCCACTCTGCTGGCACCTCTGTCCATGTCAGGAACTGTCCAGAGCAGGAGAGGTTTGCTATGGGGATTTGCTTGTACTCTGGACAGTTTCTGACATGGACAGAGGTGTCAGCAGAGAGCACTGTGGTCAGACTGGAAAGGACTACACAACTTCCTCTGTATATATGCTGTATACAGCAGCTGATAAGTACTGGAAGGAATAAGATTCTTTAAATAGAAGTAATTTACAAATCTGTTTAACTTTCTGGCACCAGTTGATTTAAAAAAGAAAAATAATAATAATGTATTTCACCGGAGTAACCCTTTAAGCTTTCATCTAGAGCATATGAAATCATCCCCTTCTGACTGATTTTAGCCACATTTAATAGTGCTGTGTATCCCCCTCTAATATGTTATTTAGGTAAATCTGAGATAAATCTATCAATGAGTTTTCAATATGTTTCTTACATCATTTAGAGGTAAATACATAGCAATAGAATGTATACATGACAGTAACATGTGATAGTATCCTTTTACACATCTTACAGGGGTCTATGACTTGGTTTCCTGATTTAGTCGCTGACAAACCTCATACGGAATGGACGCTGTGAAGCCGGTTTATCTTCTCCTCATCTGTCAAGGTAAATAGTCTCACAATTACAGAATAATCCCATAGAATGAGATTCTGTGACCCCTGACCTCATGTCCTGTCATTGTCTCCAGGGTTCTATCTGGGATCTGTAGGTCAATATTGGACGATCCCTTCTACAATCACTGCTCTGATCGGCTCCTGTGTGGAGATTCCTTGTACATATTCTACCATCGGAAATTTAAGATCGTCTCCCACTGTATGGTACTTTTATGCTATAACAAGTTATCCAGAGATCCTAAACTCCGAGGACTCATCTTCAGTACGGGAGGAATACAGAGGTAGAACCTCACTGGTCCCAGGAGAGAAGAGCTGTACCCTGAGGATAGACCCTGTGAGGAGAGGAGATGGGAACAAATATTATTATCCAGGGATCACAAGAGTTAAATCTATAAATGCATATGAGAAACAATCTAAATCTGTAAATCTTATTATCACAGGTAAATATATAAAATGACTGATACCAGAAGCCACTGGGAATCTCCTCACTTGTCTTCTATCAGTCTGTTAATTGGTAACATATATATTTTTAAGGTCCACATAGACCGCAGGTCAGAGAACAGGGTCAGAATTCTGCCAACATCTGATTCCGTGGGATTTAAACCACTGGATTAAGAGAAGCTAAAACAAATGTGTAATTCCATTTCAGCATGGGTTTATGAGGGATTAGCTTTTATGAGGAGGTGAGCTCTACATTGGACCTGGGTAAATTTCTGGGTGTCTTATATTTTGGTTTCTCCCAGCCATTTGATACGGTGCCACATAAAAGGTTGATACATAAAATGAAATAGCTTGGGCTGGGGAAAATGTGTGTAAGTGGGTAAGTAACTCAATGAAAGGAAACTGAGGGTGGTTATTAATGGTGACTAATTATATTGGGTGACTGTTACTAGTGGGGACCACAGAGGTCCTATTGTTTTTAATATATTTATTAAAGGAGTACTCCGGCGCTCACTTTTTTCCTTTTATCCCGTCCGGACTGCAAAATAAAAGAAAACACACTTTCTCTTACCTGCCTACGAGCCCCCGGAGCTCCGGTACAGGTGTTCGGTCCCCGGGCTGTATTCTTCTTACTTCCTGTTAGCCCGGGATGTCACACGGAGCTTCAGCCTATCACTGGCCGAGGCGGGACATTGCTGCGGACGGTGATAGGCTGAAGCTCCGTGTGATGTGCCGGGCTAACAGGAAGTAAGAAGAATACAGCCCGGGGACCCAACACCTGTACCGGAGTGTACAAGAGCTCCGGGGGCTCGTTGGCAGGTAAGAGAAAGTGTGTTTTCTTTTATTTTGCAGCCCGGACGGGATTAAATAAAATAAGTGCGCGCCGGACTACTCCTTTAAAGGGTACTCTGGCCTTAATACATATTATACCTTATAAAAAGGGTAGGAGATAAGATGTCTGATTGTGGGGGTCCCGCCGCTGGGGACCCCCGCAATCTGTCATTCAGCCCCCATCTTTGCAAGCTCTCTGCAGCGCTGGAGGCTCCGAGTGTGCAGCGTGATGACCCCAGGGCCGGAGTATCGTGACATCATGACTCCGCCCCCGTATCATTTGGATAATGGATAAGATGTATTAGGGCCGAAGTACCCCTTCAATTACTTTAAAGAGGGATTTTACAGATGATACTAAGCTCTGAAAAGTGGTTGACACAATCGAGGACAGTGCACTGTGTATAGTAGATAACACAATAGAGGACAATGCACTGTGTATAGTAGATAACACAATAAAGGAGAACTGTGTATCAGAGATAACACAATAGAATACAATGTACTTTTTATGGTAGATAAGACTATGGAGGACATTGCACTGTGTATCGGAGATAACCAACATTGGAAGGGGCTCTTTACTTTAAAGGAGTACTCCGGAGCACTGGTACTTAAAAAAAAGTTTACCTCATCTGATAGCTCTTTCAAAGACCTTTCCAACAATACCAAATTTGGCCCAGCCATTCTCTTGTAATTGCCACCTGTAGCAGTAAGCAGCCATGTCATAAAGACTACATTTCCCATGATTTCCTGCGCAAGCTTCCTGTTAGCTGCTGCTCTCTCCCCCTCCTTCCCCCCCCCCCCACAGGAAATTATAATAAATTATAATATAGTGACGCCCACAGCTCCTTCCCTTGTGGTTATCTCCTCCCATCCTCCCCCTCCCAGCTCATCAGCCCTCTCCATGTGCCCACTAGCCCACTGATCCATGTGCCCACTAGCCCACTGATCCACCCATCCATGTGCCCACTAGCCCACTGATCCATGTGCCCACTAGCGCAGTGTTTCCCAACCAGGGTGCCTCCAGCTGTTGCAAAACTACAACTCCCAGCATGCTGGGAGTTGTAGTTTTGCAACAGCTGGAGGCACCCTGGTTGGGAAACACTGCACTAGCAGTGTCTCAAGAATGCCGCAGCACTACACAAATAGCGTAGGGCTAACATAGGCAGCAATAGGAGCCTAGCGTTAGCCCTACGCTATTTGTGTAGTACCGCGCATGCGCAGAATAAATTAACTTTGGGGGAGTAGCCGACTCCGGGCTGGGAGGCTGGCACAGCCCGCAGTGACTCATGGGAGTGATGAGTCACCGGGCGAAGATGGCGCCGGATTGTGAAGAAGACGCGGTCGAGCGTCATCAAAGGACCCAACTTCCGGCCAGATGGAAAAGCGAGGAGAAGTCCGGGAAGAAGCCGACATGGACAACGTGAGTATATTACAATGTGATATAACTTTTATTAATGCTTCATTTCCCCCATAAACAGGTTGCGTAGGAGTACTCCTTTAAGAGCAGTGACACTATAGAACTCCAGAAAGTATAAAGACATAACTTATACTACTCAATCCTTGCATTATGAATATGCATGGTGAGAACTGTCCCTTAGTCAATGGGAAGACAACCACATGTTAGGCAGCACTACTCTACTTAAAAAAATAACCAAAGTCTACACCGGTTAGGTTTCTAACATGCAGGTTGGCCATGCTATGTCAAAATAGTCTCGAGAGAACCTCAGAATTGTCTATGGTTCTTGGGTTAAAGAAGGTTACTAAACAGTATTTGTAGATTCTTAACAAACCTAATCTCAGACATATACCAATGAAGAACTGAGAATGAGTAATAGTGTATAAAGCTTTAAATACTATTCCACAGATACAATGAATGTTCAGCTTCATGGACCTGGAACTATGACTGAAGGAGAAGCCTCCACTATACGATGTTCTACAGATCACACATGTGGCTCCAGTCCTCCTACTATACAATGGAACAAACCCGGACGAGTTACAGAGGAGTCAGTGGAGATTACTTTAGGATACTGGAGAGAAGAATCAGAACTCACCTATATCCCTTCATATGTGGATGATGGGAGCGCTGTTCAGTGCACAGTTGTGTACCCTAATGGTCAAATAAATGAAATATCAGAAACACTGAACATTAACTGTACGTATTATACAGTAGCTAATTTGGTACCTTTGTCATCCACTTGTAGTAACATTAACAGCTGAATCTATTTTCCTCCTTCCCCCTGTGGCTCTGTATTTAAAAACCTCAAAGAATGTTCTGCTTACATTGTTAGTGTGTAGACTAGAGATGAGCGAACTTACAGTAAATTCGATTTGTCACGAACTTCTCGGCTCGGCAGTTGATGACTTTTCCTGCATAAATTAGTTCAGCTTTCCGGTGCTCCGGTGGGCTGGAAAAGGTGGATACAGTCCTAGGAGACTCTTTCCTAGGAATGTATCCACCTTTTCCAGCCCACCGGAGCACCTGAAGGCTGAACTAATTTACGCAGGAAAAGTCATCAACTGCCGAGCCGAGAAGTTCGTGACGAATCGAATGTACTGTAAGTTCGCTCATCTCTAGTGTAGACTTTAGCTGCATATTAAATTCCCACATTCTACAAGTTTTTAATTGTGTAATGCTTTGCATCAGCTGATGGCGACATCAGTTTTACCACACCTGACCTGGATAACCTTTGTCCTGCTTTACACATCAATGCTGACTGCTGCAGGGTTTTCCAAGCAGATGCAGAATTGTCTTCTGCCAGCAAAAAGGTGCTGGAGCAGTTAGTTGTATTTATTTATTTAATTAAATTTTCCCTTTCTTTTTTACAACAAGGACTATTTCAGGAAAAAGAAGAAAGAATATATGCTTTTTACTTAATAAATGGGATTAAAGATAGAACGTGGGGTGTTTTTAAAACCTGTGTGTGTACTTTTTCATACTTATTTTTGTCTTAGTAGTGGGAGCCATGTGACAGACAGTGTCCATTATTAAAGGGGTTGTGCGCTGCCCTAATTTTCGGAGCTCCGCTCACAGCGTCCAGAAGTTCATTAATCTGTGTGATGTCACACCCGGCCCCTCACCCGCCCCCTCGTGACATCACGCCCGCCCCCTCTACCAAAGTCTATGGGAAGGGGGCGTGACAGCGGTCGCACCCCCTTCTCATAGACTTTCGTTGAGGGGGCGGGCGAGACGTCATGCCCGGCGGCTGCGAACACGGAAGCCCGCAAACAGCGTTCGGAGTAATGAACTTCCGGACGCTGTGAGCGGAGCTCCGAAAGTCAGGGCAACGCACAACCCCTTTAAGCTGGGGCTAAGTATTAGCCTGTAATGTTTCTAACTCTACTCCCCCCTCCCCCCCCCCCCCATTTTACTTCTCTACCTACTGGCACAGGGGTCCTGTTTAGAACTGAGCATTGACTGAGGAGAAACAGGCTGCTATTATTAGGTTAGCAATGGCCAAAATAAATGTCCACTGTCCCCCGGGTATTACTAGATTGCTAATGTGTGGTTTTGTACCTGTCTGGTTACGGAAAATATGGGGGGCTCCATGGCTAGCACTAGCCATTTTACAGGCTAACTCTAAGCCTTGGCTTGGTAATTGTGATCTTCCACCTTTAAACCAAAAATTAGTATGAAAACAGATATGCACCAGGTTTAACAAATTTCTTAGAAGTATAAACTACTCTAGACCCCCTTTTTAACACTTTTATTAAGTAGGGAAAAAAATTTTTTGTCTTTGTTAATCTGAGTCTTTTTCCTATAAAAAAAAGAGTAATAAAATAAACTTTCATCATGCGTAAGACTCTCTTTGGGCATAAAGGGCCAAGATCACACAGTCAGCTCTGCTGTACCCACTCTATACTGTTGGATACAACACAGTTAGCTCTGCTGTACCCCCTCTACACCAGTAAGTACAGTATAGCTGACTGTGTTGTAGCTGACTGTATATAGCGCATATATCAGAGCCGACTGTGTGTGCTGGCCATATCATGGCCGAAAAATTGTCCAGGCATGATGGCATCATGGTAGCTGAAGTCAGTGTGCGAATCACACTGTGTAGTGTACAGCACAGTTTCTCAACCTGTGGCTCTCAGGCATAATGGGAGTTGTAGTTTTGCAGTAGCTAGAAGCCCACAGGTTGGAGTACAGTGTGCTGTATAATGTACAGAACTTTTCACCAACTGTTGCAAAACTGTAACTCTCTTGATGCCTGGGAAGCCACATGCATAATTGAATTTGTGTGTTTTTTCCCCCTCTCCTCTTTTTTGTTTTTGTTTTACAGAAAGAAGTCCTCTGTTATTTCAGATCAAGCAAGAAAAAAAAAAGAAGACAATAATAACTAGAGATGAGCAAACTTCATGTAATTCGATTTGTCACAAACTTCTCAGCTCGGCAGTTGCTGACTTTAGCCTGCATAATTTAGTACAGCTTTCAGGTGCTCCGGTGGGCTGGAAAAGGTGGATACAGTCCTAGGAGAGAGTTTGCTCATCTCTAATAATAACCAACCATACTTACACCCCCATCATCTTCTCCTGGCATGAAAACTTTCTGCTTCTGCTTGGGAAACCCCATAGCTTTTAATAATTTGCAGCAAGCCTAAGCTGTGTATAGCAGCATTGCATTGCTCTCTAAAGCAGAATAGGAAAATTTCTTAAAAGTAATATAAAGCAACATCTGGTTCTGACAAAACCAGTTATGTCAAAATCAAACCTTGTGTCATGGTTTGGCAGAAGGCAATGCCCTGATTACAACAATTATTTGTTATATTAAATAAATCATAATAATGCTTTTCCTCCACAGTTGCACCAAAAAATGTGACTGTCACTGTCATTAGGATGGAAGAAGTGATGAAAGGAAGTGATGTGACTTTACAATGTAACAGCTTCTCCAAGCCTGATGTATCTGAATATGAATGGTACAAAGGGAAAAACAAATCCAAATTACCAGACAGAGGACGGGAGATCACAGTGAAGAATGTGACCTTGAACATGGAGCCCTATTCCTGTGCTTCTATAAATACTGTGGGAAGAGGAGAATCAGCCCTGATGGAGATACCGGTACCATGTATGTATACAGCTTAGAGCACTATAAACACTATAATCTAATAATACATGTAATGTTTATTAAATTGCTTACTTATTGTTGATGTTCCTTTACTCCTCATGTTTTGGCCACCTAATATACAATATATACAGTACTTTTAAATATTAATTAGTGCACCAAGAAGCCTGAGAATTATATAATATATATATATATATATATATATATATATATATATATGCAAAACAATGGCATTGCAGCACTACTTATCTGTCTTTATGTGTCCAGACCCGATCAAAGTTCATCCAAGATATGTAAACACTGGCGCAGCTCTCAAAATTGCAGTAAAAAGGGAGGTTTATTGGCTCACATCACAGCATCGTTTCTGTCGTTCCATTGGACCATTTTCAAGCTTTTCTCAGAATCTCCACACACCAGAAATGGTGCCCCTCCCCAAGAAGGATACTTACCCCTTTTGCCAAGGTAACAGGTCTCTCCCAAGCCAAGCAAGAACACCCTGCTTTGTGCTGAAGAGGGCAACACCCCGAAACAGCTGTCTTCAGATGGGTCTTCTTTGCTTCTGGGAAGATTTCTAACTTGGCATTAAAGGAGTACTCCTCTGCTCAGCATTTGGAACAACCTGTTTTAAAAGCTGGAGCCGGCGCCAGGAGCTTGTTACGTCATAGCCCCGCACCCTCATGACATCACACCCGCCCCCTCAATGCAAGTCTATGGGAGGGGACATCCCACCCCTCCCATAGACTTGCATTAAGGGGGTGGGGCGGGACATCATGAGGAGGCAGGGCTATGACATCACGAGCTGCCGGCTCCAGCATTCGGAACAGTTTGTTCCAAACGATGAGCAGCGGAGTACCCCTTTAGATCCAATCAGTTTCTGAGACTCCATAACTGGAGCAAAAACTGATGTTTAGGGAATGCTACCTGTAGAGATGGTGTGATGAGCTGCTTTACATATTTCTTTTTTACCAGAATGCCCAGTGGAGTGCTAATGGTGTTAAAAATCTCCACACACTAGACATGGTGCCCTTCCCCAAGGAGGATACTTACCCCTTTCATATATATAGTATGACAATTTCAGATGGTGACTGATATCCCTTTACTTGTTTGGTCTGTTTCCATTATTTTGACTACAAAAACATTGTTGCATGCTACGGGCAGAAACCCTGACAGAATCCCCAAAGAAGGCTCATAAAGCATTTCTGAGCAGAACATTACACATTTTTTTTAGAATAGTTGACCTTGGAGTACATATGGCACTGGCTACATACAAATAATTAGTAGGTTCTGTCCAGTTCTTGCAGTATATTAAGGAAATTAAGTAAGCAATACCTTATCACCTATTTCCCCTCTAAGCCTTTGCAGCTAGCTATCTGGAAAGAAAACCAGTGGCTAATAAATATTGCTTTTTAGAACCAAATAAGTTTGTACTTATCCGGCAAAAGAGCAGCACCCGCATTCTATGCTCTTTGTTTCCAGGACTGGGGACGTGATGTAACATTAGGCCCCCTAGTGACATCACTCCACACCCCTCCATTCATGTCTATGAGAAGGGGCAAGATGGCCGTCACACCCCCTCCCATAGACTTGAATGGAGGGGCGCGGATTGACATCCCAAGGGGTTTAGCGTTATGTCACATCACGTCCCCAGTCCCGGAAACAATGAGCTTTCCGAGGCTGGAGGCGCAGCCCTGCATAGAATGCGGGTGCTTAACGGAGATCGCGGGAGGTCCCACCTGTGGGCCCCCCACCGTTTAGACTTCTTATTCCCTATCCTTCGGATAGAGGATAAGATGTCTTTGGCTGGATAACCCCTTTAATTTAACTTGATATAATACAAATCCCCATCTATCTTGTGAAAGAATTTGTAACTGAAGAAATACACAAATGCAAATTCTAATTTAGAATGTGGAATTATTAAATAATATACATTATATTTTCATTCAGAATATCTGATTTTTATCCTTTCTCTAGATGCAGCAACTGGAGTTCATATAACGGTGAAGAATGAAGGCGAAATGACTGAACTGACATGTGATTTCTTAAGCAGTCGACCGGATGTATCTCACTACACCTGGATGAAGGATGGATCTATATTCCCCAACGACACGGGGAAGACTATGACCCTATACAACAATGACGACACCTACGGGCGATATTCATGTATCGCCCACAACAGGGCTGGGGATTCCTCCTCGGAAGAGATCGACGTAAAACGTTAGTGTCCTGTTCTGAGTCGCGATGGCGCAGAATTGAAAAAGTACATATGTCTATCTTATTCTTAGTAGACACAATAACCGCATCATTTGAATATTGTTCCTCATACTACTGCAGTTGGTTTCTTTCAATGGAGGCTTTTTAGTATGTATTGGTAATATTTTTTGTATTTACCAAGGCCGGACAAAAAGCAGGACGAGAGGGGTGGTTGCTCAAGGGGGATTTACTGGCCATGTGTGCAGGTACTCTAAGTAAGGTATGTAAAAAAAAGAAAACTAGAAGACGGCACTCACCAGCCAGGAATTAACTTTATTCAGTCCATTGAAGCATAACAGGCAGGGCTCATGTCCTGCAGGAATGAATGGGAACTGAGTTCCTGCACTTTTTTTTAGAGCAGGAACACTGTTCCCATTAGAAGGAGTCCTGCAGGACAAGCCCTTGAGTGGAAATCTTGGGTGAGTTCCCACACTTTTTTTTCCCTAGGATTTGATAACAGGCACAGGCGGGTATGGCGATGTGAGGCAGAGGAAACCGAAACAGGCCGTTCCGGCCTGTTCCGGTTGCCTCCGCCTCACATCCCCATACCCGCCTGTGCCTTTTATGCTTCAATAGACTGAATAAAGCGAGTTCCTAGCTGGTGAGTGCCGTCTTCTAGTTTTCTTTTCACTTGCATTGCGTTCCCTGTAGTTTGGACTGTGCACCACTGTTACCAGTTAATTGGGTCAGCTCTGCATTCCACCCACTGTCAGACGTCCTTGCTCCTAGTGCCGTATGTGCCGGACCCGTAGTTTCCTTTGGTTTCCACTTTAAGTAAGGTACTGCTAATTAGAAGAAATAATTTAGTCAAGGGGCTATATGGACTGGGCTTAAACGAACACTATATCTCCGGCTCTCCCATAGAGATACACAGAGGGGTGTTTCGGCCACTATTTTGTGTTGTGAGTGACAGTAATCCATGCACGGATGGGAGGTCTCTCCATGCATGGAGAGTGTCGGGTTGCCAGGCAGGAGATCGTGAGGCGGACACCAGATTCTGGCGCATTGCACCAGAAATTCTTTCTGCACCAGAATTTACGCCAGAATTGAGAAAAAAAAAAACGACCAACTCTCCATTTTACTGAAAACCCCTGGGAAAGGGGGTGTGGTCATCAGGGTGTGGCTACCAAAAAGGGGGCGTGTCGACAACATTTTCACAAAAACCAAACATATTTACTAAGGTTTCCACAGACATTGGCCCTGATTTACTGAGTGTTGTGTAGTTTTCTTTGCGGGTTTTTAATTCCCTACATTTTTTTTTCCACGGTATTCACTAAGATTTCCCTACATTTTGCACTTTTCCCTACATTTTGCTTTTTTTTTTTTACACCTGCTCTGATCTGTCGGGTTTTCCTCAGCTCAAATCCACCACATTTTCTGTGGAAACCTTAATAAATATGTTGGGTTTTTGTGAAAATTTCGGGGACACACCCCATTTTCCCGTTGACCACGCCCCTTTTTGGGGGGGTTCTGAATAAAATTTGTCGGGTTTTTTCAATTCTGGTGCATATTCTGGCGCACAACCCAACAACACATGTCGGGTTTATAATAGTAAATAGTAAATTAGGGCCAATGTGGTGGATTTGAGCTGAGGGAAACCGGACAGATCAGAGAAGGTGTAAAAAAAAAAAAAGCTAAATGTAGAGAAACCTTAGTAAATGCCTTGTAAAAATTTTTTGTAGGGAATTAAAACCTAAAAAGAAAACTACACAACACTCTTAATAAATCAGGGCCATAGAGTCAAATATCTTATATCAATATCGGCCTTTCAGATTCTTTATGTAACGTAAACATAAATTATATCTGTATCTATACTTACAGCCCCTTATCCTTTTTGCTTTCTTTCAGCTGGTTCTGTGGATTTACCTTTGGTTTTGGGGACAGTTGCTGGAGTTTTTTTTCTGATTTTTTTTGTTCTTCTCGTCTTCTTTTGCGTAAGGTAATACAAGTTCTAAGAGCATATTCACCGTTGTTTAACCCCCTAGTGACCGCCCACATGTGTTTTTACAGCTAAAGGGCCTTAGGCTAGGCTGCTACCTGTTTACAGCTAAGGACCAACTGCAAGGATCAGAAAAACCTCTAATCCTGGCAGTTTAACCCATTTCATGCCACGTTCAGCTCATGGCCTCGCTATGTGAAGGTTTTGTAGGACACCGTCAGCCCACTGACAGCCTGGCTACATGGCTCTATACGTTGCTTGTCAGAAAAAAGGCATAATAGTCTGCACTACAGTAGTATGGCAATGGGTTATATCAGAAGTTTGCAGGTAAAAGTCCCATCTTAGTTAAAAAGTAAAAACATATTTAAGAAAATAAGAAAAAAAAATTTCCCACCCCCAAAAACAAAAGAATGCATAAATCTTAAATAATATTTTTTTTAGTAAAATTACAGAAAAATATGTATATAAATTTGGAATTGTTGTAATTGTACTGACCAATAGAAAATAAAATCAAACTTTTTTTTTACTGCAAAGTGAGTGGTATAAATGTAAAAATTCAAAACGAACGATAAAGGCAAAATAACTTGTGGTGAGCTGGCCTAGCTACCTCTCTACTAAAACAAAAAAGTGTATTTTTTTTTGTTGGTATTTTTACGCTGAGAAGTACTATGCTGCTCCTGCTTGGTTTGTACCTGGCTGACCTGTCAGGAGAACTTATTATTTTTGAACACATTAATTAGTAAACTGAAAAAAAAGACTTTGTCGACTCAAAAAAAAAAAAATAAATAAAAAAAAAGTTATATGATTCTTGATGCCCCCCAAAATTACTGAAAATTTGTCTGGACTTTAACCCCCCCCCTAAAAGGTTTATAGAGCTATTGTACGATTATAGGTGTAAATTTATCTAATGAACACCCAAGAAAGAGGTTGAAAGGAGAATATGTTTTGGCTCTGCAGAGTCACATGATGTGTCAGCCAATCAGCAACTTTCGATTGAAATTTGTATAAAAGTTGTTAAGAATGGAAACCAAGCTCATTTGTAAGTGTAAAAATGTTTTGGGTTAAAGGATCTTAAAATTCTAACTCTCCTCACCATTGATGATCAACAGGTCAGGTCCCTCTTTTAGAGATGGTCACATATTAAAGGGGTACTCCATTGCTAGACATCTTATCCTCCATGTAAAGGATATGGAATAAAACATCTGATTGTGGGGGTCCGGCCGCTGGAACCCCAGGATCTCCACGTTGGCACCCGACGTTCTGAACATTATGTACAGCATTATTATGCTGGGTTCAGGCGGCGGTGGTCTTGACATCACGCCACCCCCCTCCATTCATATCTATGACATAGACATGAATGGAAGGGGCGTGACGTGAAGTCACAACCACGGTAACCCAAACCCAGTGTTCTTAACATAATGTTCAGATCACCGGGTGCCTGAATGGAGATCGCAAGGGATCCAGACCGCCGCGATTAGACCTCTTATCCCCTATCCTTTGCAAAGGTGATAAGATGTCTGGCAATGAAGTACCCCTTCAAGGATTTGAGACTAGTGTTGCTCACGAATATTCGCAATTCGAATATTATTCGTGAATATCGCATATTCGCGAATTTCGCAAATATAGCGCTATATATTCGTAATTACGAATATTGGTTTTTTTTTGTTTTTTTTTTTTTCTCTTCACAGTACACATCACAGTGATCATCCCTCTCTGCTTCCAGCTTGTGTGGTGTAAAGAAGGCTGTAATACTACTGTGAGAGACTGGTGTGCGAAAATTCGCACATGCTAATTTGCTAATTTTCGCATATGCAAATTTTTCGCGGATGTTAATTTCGTATGGGCTAATATTCAGATACGTTAATTTTCGCATACGCGAATTTACGTATATGCGAAAATAAAACGGGAATATAACGAATATGCGAGGAATATGCGAATATTCGCGAATATATGACGAATATTCATCCATATATTCGCGAATATTCGCGAATTCGAATATGGCCTATGCCGCTCAACACTATTTGAGACAACTTTTTTCCGAATGACTTTCTTTTGATTTATGTGTAAATTATACATTTTAGGGCTTTTATATATAAATCCTATATAAATCCTATATATAAATCTTAGGTTACCACCCTTCAGCTCTACAAGATACATAAAACCTAACAATTTTGATTTTTACTCTGATCTTTCTCTTTTTCAGACAAAATAGTAAGTCGGTTCTTCCAACACCTCCAATTCATGGGACCATACCTGCCCAGATTCCTTATCAAGTAAGATTTTAGCCTGACCTTAACATACTTCCATTTATTATTCTTTTATTTTCGTTCATACACTCAAATAAATTGTATCAACTCACATCATCTATGTAATCTCAGAAGATCCCATTCTATTTTTATGTTCTTATTTTCTCTGTTATAAAATTTCGAAATTAAGAAAACCATTTCCAAGGAAGAAAATGAGTATGGAAATATCCTGAGCAATGGCCACACCCGCCCATTAGGGTAAGTAAATCATATATTTCATACTATTAGGTTTAAAAAAAAATTTTGTCCACATAAAAAATGCTGCAAATATTAAAGATTTTGATTCCTGTGAAGACGTAACAACACAATGCCCAATTGGACCACACTTCATTCTTCCATTTATTATATACTTTTCCAATGACACATTTTTATTGAAGGGATCCTCTGAGTATAAATTATTCTTATATTAGCATCCGTGGAAGATTTGAAAGGTATTGTTTCACAATGTTTCACGACTAAATTCCATAAATAGTGTCCTCTAGGAAAATCAAAGTTTTTGGACAAAGGGATTGGTAAATCCCTTAATATCTCATTTAATTTTTTGTATGGTTCATAGGCAAACAGCTTTATCTAATTTTTATTTGTGTAATACATTACATGTTCATGTCAGGACCAAAAGTGTTTTTGTCCTGGTTTTATCGAGTTTAAATTCATAGATTACATTGGAAATAGGAGAAAAACAAGTAATTCACAAGGTCTCCAATGGGAAATTCATTTATGGGGTACGCTTCTACCATACTCCATGCACTGGGAGAGATGAGGCCCCGTTCTAGAGATCACATGGGGTCCCAGAGGTCTTACCCGCTGCGATCAGACACTTATTCCCTATCCTGTGCATGGGGGATATGTTTTAATGTGGTGAAGTACCCCTTCAACCACCGGACAAAGACAAGCTGTGAAGCTACAGGGATGCATAGGAGGCCGGCACACTTGGACAATGGTAACTGAGCATGCCCAAACACCCCTTTTCCACAGAAGACACCGGCATTATAAATGGTACATGATGGCTGGGGGACACTTGGATTCAAAAGCTTTCGTTTAAATCTTTGGATCTGTGAATGGCCAAAAACAAAAAATGACAAGAGGGATTTAGGCTTAATAGGTATTATATTGTTTAGACAAATCATCCATACATAACTATTGGTTCCAATAGTTAGAAATTTAAGGGTTAAAACCCTTAATAGCACCCTTGGAATTTATTAGATACATCTCTCCCTCTATTCTTAAGCATCGTCTGGTATTTTATTTTTGTTGAAGCTTAGTCTTTTTCTCTTGAGTTGGACTGGAAGCAATATATGTCTTTATGCATCGTCTATATATCGGGCATTTCAGCCGAAGGGGCCTCAGAGTCTCATCATAACCAATGTTTTAAAGATCTTTAATGGGTACCAGCAGTCAAACCACCACACATCACATATTGAAGGCAAATCTTAGTGACACACCATTAAAAAATGTAAGCATGTGACCATGTTAAACACACAATGCAACAATGTCCCTATCCAGTCTCCCCAACGGCAGAGAATAAAATAATACAGCTGAACATTATCCATTAAAGGGGTACTCCGCTGCTCAGCGTGACATCATAGCCCCACCCCCTCATGAAGTCACGCCCCCACCGCCTCAATGCAAGTCTAAGGGAGGGGGCATGACAGATGTCTTGCATTGAGGGGGCGGGGTGTGATGTCAAGAGGGGGCGGGGCTATGCCATCACAAGCTCTCGGAGCTGGCTCCGGCATTTGGAACAGTTTGTTCCAAATGGTGAGCAGAGGAGAACCCCTTGAATCATATATAATTCCCCCTCCCAGACTATTTCTCATGCATATCTTATCTTCCTTTGAGTGTCTTAGGTGTTTGATCTCTGACACTGATTTCTTCCATTAAATTTGGTTTGATCCCCCTCTTCATCCCTTCTGGAGTGAGGTGCATTCCGGTCTCTCCACCTTGCTAGGTGTCCCTGTACCATTAAGCATTGAGGTTCGTCTCTTTGGCTCATTGAATAAGGAAATCTGTCAACACCATGTCTGCCTTTTTCTATGTGAAACGCTATTGATAATGGATGGAGTGCAGATTAAACCTTCTGTAAGAATGTGGAAATGACTGGTTTTAGCGGTGATTCCTTTCGAGAAGGTGATATACCAACTTCGTAAGTGTCCTCAAATTTTTTTTCTAAGCTTCGAGATATCTCTGACAAATCTATACACACCACTACAGCCTTAGCCACCTAAGCAGCTCCCATTCCCTGACACCACTGCCATGTTTTTTTGGGTTTAGCACTTGAATATGCCTTCCCTTAATTTTCTAGAGTGTCTATACTGCTGATGGTTCTCATTATTACGATGTTTTTCCATTGTTTATTTACTACTGTTCCTATTGACTCTGCTCTGAACCCGGATTACAAAGTCGGCAGATCATTTCCGTCCATTGCATTATATTGTTGTCTCTTAAATGTACGTACTATTGTGCGCTATATTTTTTTGTATTTCTCTTAAATTTATAGGTTGATTTTCCAATACCATGCTTAGCCACATGAGGGGGTGCTAAGAGATTTTTTGTATGATACTTATTTCTTTTTCTTTTTTAGACCATCAGTGGATGTAAACGTTGAAGAAAACTTTGCAATTTACAGCAACAGTGAAGTATGTATTTCTGTAAGAAGTAGTGTTGCTCGCGAATATTCGTAATGCAAATTTTATTCCCGAATATCACATATTCGCGAATATTCACGAATATAGCACTATATATTCGCAATTACAAATATTTTCGCATATGCAATTTCGCATGTGCCAATTTTCGCATATGCAATTTTTTTGTATATGCTCATTTTTGCATACGCAAATTTACGCAAATGCGAATATTACGAATATGGGAATTTAGCGAATATATGACGAATATTCGTCCATATATGTGCGAAATATCGCAAATTCGAATATGGCCTATGCCACTCAACAGTAGTGAGAAGGTTATTAACCCTTAAGGAAACAACACATTTTGGCCTTGAGGACCTTAGAAATGTTTTTTGTTTTTGTTTTTGATTCTTCACCTTGCCTTTTTAAGGCTCTTTTCCCTACTCATACTCATATGAGGACTTGTTTTTTGCTCTGCCAATTCTACTTTGTAATGACAGCTTTTTTTTTTTCTTTTTTTTTTCAATGCATGGCACAAAGAAAAAAATATTATTTGTGGTGAGAAATTGAAACGAAAACGCCAATTATGCAAATTTGGGGGGTTTCAATTCTATGCAATTCAATTTACGGTAAAACTGACATTTTCATTTAATTTTGTGGGTCAATAAGGGTAAAATTATACCCGTGATTACATGCTATTCTACTATTGTACTGCTTGTAAAAAAAAATTCTAATTTTTTAAAATCACAATAACCTATTCTTTTTTATGTTTACACTGTTCCCCCTACAGGATCATTCACATTATATTTTAACAGTTCAAACATTTCTGCAATACCAAATATGTTTGTTTATTTATTTAGTTATTATTATATTTTTTTCGAGAAGAGAATTGCCAGTGGGGCTATGGAGCTGGTAAGTGGTGCTCCCACCACCATCTTGATTCATCGAACCCCTATGATCGGTCCCAGACCCCCTGTATCCCCCCCAATACTTCAGTATTGATCGCTGTTAACCCCTTAATGATGCAGGATGTATATTTACATCCTGCGCCGGCTCCTGATATGTGAAGCGCACTCAGTGGATGGGCGCGCTTCATACCCGGCAGGTCCCGGTTGCTGTCAGCAACTAGGACCCGCAGCTAATACTGGACATCGCTGATCGGGCTGATGTCCGGTATTTACCCTTTAGACGGCTCAATAAAAGTTGATTGCAGCGTCTAAAACATGAGATTGCCACTGCCGTTTAGCTCAGTAGGCTGTTCGGGGCCACCAGGGGGAAATCGTGGTGTCCTCAACAGCTGAGAGGACAGCGGGAGGCGCCTTACCTTGCTCCTTGCTTTCCAATTGGTGCTTGATTGCTCCAAACCTGAGATCCAGGCTGGAGCAATCAAGCACAGATTACACTGATCAATGCTATGCTATGGCATAGCATTGTTCAGTGTATGCAATCAAAGGATTGCATGTAATAGTCCCCAATAGGGACTAAAAAAAAGTGTAAATTTTTTTTTTTTAAAGCTAATAAATGTGATTTAACCCTTTCAGTAATAAAAGTTTGACCCCCCTTTTCCCATTTAAGAAAAAATAAATATGTAAATAAAAATAAAAATAAACATATGTGTTACTGCCACGTGTGTAAATGTCTGAACTAAAAAAATATCATGTTAATTAAATCATATGGTCAATGACATACACGTAAAAAAAATTCCAAAGTCTAAAATTGCGTATTTTTGGTCACTTTGTGTACCCTAAATTTTTTTATAAAAAGCGATCAAAAAGTCCCATCAAAACAAAAACGGTACCGATAAAAACTTCAGATCATGGCGCAGTTATAGGGGTCAGAAGATGACTGTTTTACACATACAAGTTTTGGCGCATGTAGTTATCATTTTTTTTAAATAGTAAAATAAAATAAAATCTATATAAATTAGGTATCCTGGTAACTGTATGGACCTACAGAATAAAGAAATTATGTCATTTTTACCGAAAAGAGCACTGCAAAGAATCGGAAGCCCCCAAAAATTAGAAAAAGGTGTTTTCTTTCCAATTTTGGCCCACAAATATATATTTTTTCTGGTTTTGTCGTAAATTTTGTGGTGAAATGATTGATGTCATTATAAGGTACAATTGGTGGCACAAATAATAAGCCCACATATGGGTCTGTAGGTGCAAAATTGAAAGTGTTATGATTTTTAGAAGGTGATGAGGAAAAAACAAAAGTGCAAAGATGGAAAAACCCTGCGTTCTTAAGGGGTTAAAGGGGTACTCCACCCCTAGACATGTTATCCCCTATCCAAAAGGATAGGGAATAAGATGTCTGATCGCAGGGGTCCCGCCAGGCACCCACCTGTTTCTTGTCTGGAAGCGCTGGAGGGTCTGGGTCGCAACCACGGGAATGGAAGTCTGTGACGTCAAGACTCCGCCCCCGTGTGCCGTCACGCCCTCTCCCATAGATTTGCATTGAGGGGACGGGGCGTGACGTCACACGGGGACGGAGTTGTGACGTCACGGACTTCCGTTCCCGTGGTCACGACCCAGAACCTCCAGCGCTTCCAGACAAGAAACAGGTGGGTGTGTGGCGGGACCCCCGCAATCAGACATCTTATCCCCTATCCTTTGGATAGGGGATAAGATGTCTAGGGGTGGAGTTCCCCTTTAAAGATCACTTATGTTTGCCATTACCAATGGATCCATGACAGCTGATAGCAGCCAGGATGTACCTGTGTAGTCCTGATGGGACTCTTCATAGTCCTGATGGGACTCAGGATGTACCTGTATAGTCCTGATGGGACTCAGGATGTACCTGTATAGTCCTGATGGGACTCAGGATGTACCTGTATAGTCCTGATGGGACTCTTCATAGTCCTGATGGGACTCAGGATGTACCTGTATAGTCCTGATGGGACTCAGGATGTACCTGTATAGTCCTGATGGGATTCAGGATGTACCTGTATAGTCCTGATGGGACTCGGGATTTACCTGTATAGTCCTGATGGGACTCTTCATAGTCCTTATGGGACTCAGGATGTACCTGTATAGTCCTGATGGGACTCAGGATGTACCTGTATAGTCCTGATGGGACTCAGTATGTACCTATATAGTCCTGATGGGACTCAGGATGTACCTGTATAGTCCTGATGGGACTCTTCATAGTCCTGATGGGACTCAGGATGTACCTGTATATCCTGGCATGCCAAGTACAAGGCAGCAAGGTTATCACGGAATGAGCTGCATTCTCTAGGAGTTAAATATTGAATCATAACATTAATACACGATACATGTCTGTCATCCAATGGCAGCTCCGTAAATTTTACCCACAAACCATTTGCTTCCCTATAATTCAATTTGATTGTGTATTACTGTAAATGACTGGTTGACACTAATATAAAATGTATCATTGTATTTTTTATAATTTTTTGCAGGTCATACACCCATCAAATGACGTTAATTATTCCATTATTTACCATAAGCCACATGACAAAGAGCAACTAATCTCTTCCAAAAGAAGCCATGTAGAGGTTGTGGAATACGCAACTCTAAAACGCTAAAGGGGTTTTCTGATAAAAAAATAAAAAATGTAATTCAAGAACTCCATCTCCATCTGTTTACAAAATGGTTACACTTCTTTGGAGAATCCAGCATTAAAGGAGTACTCCTGTGCCCCAGCGTTCTGAACATTTGGTTCCAAACACTTGAATCGGGCAGCCGTGATCCTGTCTATGGGAGGGGCGTGACGACACGATGGACGGGAGTACCTCTTTAAGTAAATGGCCAAGTCATTGAAATTAGGACTTTGTAAACACGAGTGTCCCTTGTGGTGTTAAAGGGGTACTCCGGTGGAAAACATTTTTTTTTTTAATCAACTGGTGGCAGAAAGTTAAACAGATTTGTAAATTACTTCTATTAACAAAATCTTAATCCTTCCAGTACTTATTAGCTGCTGAATACTACAGAGGAAATTCTTTTCTTTTTGGAACACAGAGCTCTCTGCTGACATCATGGCCACAGTGCTCTCTGCTGACATCTCTGTCCATTTTAGGAACTGTCCAGAGCAGCATATGTTTTCTATGGGGATTTTCTCCTACTCTGGACAGTTCTTAAAATGGACAGAGGTGTCAGAGAGAGCACTATGGTCATGATGTTAGCAAAGAGCACTGTGCTCCCAAAAAAAAAAAAAAAATAAAAATAAAAAAGAATTTCCTCTGTAGTATTCAGCAGCTAATAAGTACTGGAAGGATTAAGATTTTTTTATAGAAGTAATTTACAAATCTGTTTAACTTTTTGGCACCAGTTGATAAAAAAAAAAATAAAAATAGAAGTTTTCCATCGGAGTACCCCGCCCCTAGACATCTTATTCCCTATACCCTCTCATAGACTTGCATTAAGGGGCCGGGGCATGACATCATAAGAGACCGCGATGTCAAGATCTTCCGGCCCCTGCGTCGCCAGTCATCAGGCACGGAGCGAAGCTCGCTCCGTGCACCAGACAACAGGGGGTGCTACAGGGGAGATCGTGAGGGTTCCTAACGTTGGGACCGCCGCGATCAGACATCTTATCCCCTATGCTTTGGATAAGGGATAAGATTTATAGGGGCGGAGTACCCCTTTAACACAGGGTGATTAAACTCAGATTACAGGTGATCATCGGGTATCCCAACAGTTTATCCAACCTATTTTTGATGGAACTTTTTCCCCAAATTTGAATATTTAAAGTTGTCAAACACTTTGCTTTGTCATCACGCCCCCTCCCATAGACATGAATGGAGGGGGCGAGGCGTGACATCACGAGGGGCATGGCCGTGATGTCATGCTCCAAGCATTTGGAACAAAATGTTCAGAACGGGAGTACCCCTTTAATTTGAATCTGTGGTTATACCATGGCAAAATATAGGAAAGTAGAGTAAATATTTATTAGGGATCGACCGATATCGATATTTTAGGGCCGATACCGATAATCTGTGACCTTTCAGGCCGATAGCCAATAACTTATACCGATATTCCGGTATAAGTTATTGGCTATACCCCCCCCCCCCCCCGGCCCCGCAGAAGCCGCTGCTGATCAATGATTTAAAGCAGACACTTTAAATCAATGAACTGCAATGGCTTTTGCGGGGCCAGAGACCGCCGCCGCCACCCGCTTCACTGCCTGTCCTGGGGTCCTCCCTAGTCCAACCACCACCCCCGCTGCCCCATTTCCTCCCCATCCCCGGTTTTATAATTACCTTGTGCCAGTGGTCTCTGGGTCTGCGCTACTTCTGGCTCCAGCAGCGTCCTGAGCTGTCACTGTGCGCATTGACGGTGACGTTGCGTTGAGGACGTCACTCGTCATTGCGGTGCGCAGCACAGCGCGCAGGAGCTAGAAGTAGCGCAGACCCCGGGAACAGGTAATTATAAAACCGGGGATGGGGGAGGTAATGAGGCAGCAGCGCCAGTGGTCTCTGGGTCTGCGCTACTTCTGGCTCCAGCAGCGTCCTGAGCTGTCACTGTGCGCACTGACGGTGACGTCGCGTTGAGGACGTCACTCGTCATTGCGGTGCGCAGCAGGAGCTAGAAGTAGTGTGGACCCCGGGAACAGGTAATTATAAAACCGGGGATGGGGGAGGTAATGGGGCAGCAGCGCCAGTGGTCTCTGGCCAAGGGGGGGGGGGTGCAGGTCATTATCGGCATATCGACAAGTTAATTGCCGATACCGATATTGTCCAAAATCGTGAATATCAGCCGATAATATCGTCCAAACCGATAATCGGTCGATCCCGAATATTTATGAATGTGATAAGATTGACCATAAGACAACTCAACGACAAAATGACTTCCCCTCGTAACTGCTCAGATCCCACGGTTTCTTTTAACCCTACTTATCTCTGATCATGACACTTGCAACAGGAGTCCAGCTATATGTGCGTCACTCTTCTGATGTCTACAGTATCCCTGTAATATATACAGGATGTACATGTCTAGTCATTTGGTAACTTTGGTTTAGGAAGGATATGTACATCATAGAGTGTTATGGGGTTAATAGGTCTCGTTATTAATGTATATGGAACAGTCGAGGTGTAAGTTGAGATTAATATGACGTGCAACAGAGGATGTTGCGAATTTCAGGAAATAACCAAGCTATGTCTTCAGAATCCTCATACGGACAGCAGAGTTGTGTCTCCTTGTACCCGACATGTAAGTAATTCTTCTTATTTGTTATTATTAATCTATCAGTTGTACATTATATATCAGATCCTGTGCGGTGAAATCCGGCATCTGTATCCACTCACCTCTAATACAGTGTAATTCCCTGGTGTTATACACTATGGGCTGTTTGTTGGATATTCCTTGTATTTGACACTGAACTAAAACTGTCCATAATATGTAAGAGGAAAGAATATTAGAACAAAAATTTATGTTTTCTAATATTTGTGTTTATTAAGAAAGTAACAATATAGGGAACGGAGGAGATGATACCGCTGTGCAGAATGGGTGCAATGTGGTAAAGAAAGGGGAAGTTTCTATTATCTTGTTAAAATCTGTAAAAAGAAGACATGTTATGTTCATTTTCTAAAAATATATCAATATATTTTATATAAACTGTAACATCCAGGACAGGAGGAGCGCGGGGTCATGCATCTTTTGGCAAATCAAGCTCTGTTGTTTTCTCCAAAAATGTATTTTTTTTTTTATTCAATAAATTTTTTATCTTAAATTATTTTGAAATTTTAAGATAAAGAACAACTAATATGTGAGATGTTACATCTCCGGTAAATGCCTTATTAATTAATATATATATATATATATATATATATATATATATATATATATCAACAACATTTCTTTAAAAATAGAGGAAAGAGGAAATGTAAAATTCCACTAGCAGAACTTGAAAAAAAAAAAAAAACTTTATTGTAAATGCAATAAATTCTTTATTAAAAAATGTGTTTAGTTCTTTTACAATCTACTTCTTGTCACATATTGCTACATTGGTGCAAGAAGTTTATAGAGATTATTCACCATAAGGTGATTTCAGTACTTACTTGCCAGACAGTAATGGACATGCTTTGGAAGGATCTGCGCTTGTATTGGGGCTAAATGGCTATGTTGTGAGATTACCATAATGCTGCTGCTATCATTTTGTTAAATGGCTTTATTTCCTGTTGGAGTTCTCTCCTTCCTTCCAACTACAAGTCTCAGGATCCCTCTTTCGTAAGTGTAAGTTAATTTTCTCCCTCCCGCACATCAGCCGCCCCACACATTGAAGCACACTTGAGCTCCCTTCCATGCAATACACCAGTGTTTTCTTACCAGCGTGCCTCCAGCTGTTGCAAATCTGCAATTCCCTGCAGAATGATCTCCCTCCCACCCAGCAGTTGCTCCACCCATTGAAGCAGACAGGCTCCTTTTATCATCTGTCTAACTAGTGATGTAATGTCTTGGACCACAAGGTAACCTGGAAAAACCTGAGATGTAATTTTTCATGCTAAAAAAAAATAAACAGTAAAACTGTATATAAATATATATATATACATATATATACAGTGCTGTGTCTTTTCATCACCTGTCCAATTAGCTGAATTTACCACATGTGACTCCAGTCAAGGTGGAGAAATAGATGATCAAGAGAAATGGGAGGAGCAAGAGCTAAACATGATGCATTGTAGCAAAGGGTCTGAATACTTATGTCCATGGGAAATTTTAGTTTTTCCTTTGTGATACATTAGCAAAAATGTCTAAATTAGCTCAATGGGGGAGATTTATCAAAACCTGTCCAGAAGAAAAGTTGCTGAGTTGCCCATAGCAACCAATCAGATCGCTGCTTTCATTTTTTAAAAGGCCTCTGAAAACTGAAAGAAGCAATCTGATTGGTTAAAACCGCACAAAGGAAAAAGATGCAGAGCTCTCACCAATCCATATGCAGGCAAACGGGATTTCTCAATCCAAAGGCGCCTGACGTCTGAACTCCCCCCCCCCGGATGCATCTGCCGCCTTCCTGCATAGACCGATGCGGCCTTTGGAATGAGAAAACCCGTTTGCCTGCATATGGATTGGTGAGTGCTCCGCTTCTTTTTCCTTCGTGTGGTTTTACCCTGTATGCTCTGTCTCTGCTGATGCCGCTGTTGATACACCTGTGTCCATAATAGAGGGCTTATATTAGATATATGGGGGGGGGAGATTTATCAAAACCTGTGCAGAGGAAGAGTGGTGCAGTTGCCCATAGCAACCAATCAGATCGCTTCTTTCAATTTCCACAGGCCTCTAAAGAGGCCTGTGGAAAATGAAAGAAGCGATCTGATTGGTTGCTATGGGCAACTGCACCACTCTTCCTCTGCACAGGTTTTGATAAATCTCCCCCATGGAATTGTAATATGGTGGTGCCGACTGGTTTGGTCTTCGAGAGTGTCTACTACATTGATCTGATTGGTTACTTTTCCTCTGGACAGGTTTTGATAAATCTCCCCATATGTGAATATATAAATAAATAAAAAAATAAAAATAAAACATTTATATATATATATATATATATATATATATATATATATCTCAAAAAGTAAAGTATTAAAAAAAAAAGTACAATGGACCTAAAACAGTAAATGACAAGAAGACCCTTCCCTCAAGGGCCTAAACCTTCAAATGCAGGCAAAAAACAGAACAAGATTGCCACCTTCACCTACATTATCTATAGTAGCGTGTGCCACTAATTTCTTCTAATGCCATAACATTTCCTTTTATGGATTGTGGAGATTTATAGGCCACTACCTGCGCCCTCCGATGGGATGGTAACCATGAAACGGTCATGTTGTTGTCTGACCTCTCACAAAATTACAAATTTATAAACTGCCTACGATATAAAAATAAAGGTCCAGACTCCATCAGGTCAGACCAAGATGACATTAAAGGAGTACTCCGGTGCACACTTTTTTCATGTTATCCCGTCCGGCCTGCAAAATAAAAGAAAACGCACTTTCTCTTACCTGCCAATGAGCCCCCGGAGCTCCGGTAGAGGTGTTCGGTCCCCGGGCTGTATTGTTCTTACTTCCTGTTAGCCCGGCACGTCACACGGAGCTTCAGCCTATCACTGGCCGCAGCGATGTCCCGCCTCGGCCAGTGATAGGCTGAAGCTCCGTGTGACGTGCCGGGCTAACCGGAAGTAAGAAGAATACAGCCCGGGGACCGGACACCTCTACCGGAGCTCCGGGGGCTCGTTGGCAGGTAAGATAAAGTGCGTTTTCTTTTATTTTGCAGCCCGGACGGGATAAAATGAAAAAAGTGTGCACCGGTGTACTCCTTTAAAGAGGTTATAAAAAGAGTTCAGTATTAACATCATCAAATTGGCATCAGCCTCATGGATTTTTTCTGCCTTCCTCTGGATCAGCACAGTAGGGTTTTAGGTTGAACTTGGTGGACGCTTCCCTTGTCTTTTTTTAATCTTACAAACTATGTAACCATAAATATGGATATTTAGTGACATTCTAAGAAAGAAAAAAAATGACCACATTTGCTTTTGCTCATTGGGTTACGTGAGGTCACATGACAGGGCAATAGGCTGTAGGCATAGAGTAAATGCTGTAAAATGATCGATAGGGCTGAGCAAGGGAAGACGAATATTCACAAGTAACCATTTATATTGTGATAAACTGTTTCATTAAACCCCTTCTATAGAGAAGAATATATTTATTTATCACTTGGGGTAAATACATAAGAGTTGAAAGTATGAAGGACAATATCATTTGATTGCCTCGATTTCCCATCTTACAGGGGTCTATGACTTGGTTTCCTGATTTAGTCGCTGACAAACCTCATACGGAATGGACGCTGTGAAGCCGGTTTATCTTCTCCTCATCTGTCAAGGTAAATAGTGTCACAATTACAGAATAATCCCATAGAATGAGATTCTGTGACCCCCGACCTCATGTCCTGTCATTGTCTCCAGGCTTCTATCTGGGATCTGTAGGTCAATATTGGACGATCCCTTCTACAATCACTGCTCTGATTGGCTCCTGTGTGGAGATTCCTTGTACGTTTCATCCTGATGGGACCTCAGGACCGTCCAGCACTGTATGGTATTCGTATTATACAGGTCTACAGATACTGGAGGAATACAGAGCTAGAACCTCACTGATACCAGGGAATAACAGCTGTACCCTGAGGATAGACCCTGTGAGGAAAGAAGATGGAAAAGAATATTATTTTCCAGGGATCGCAGAAGATAAATATATAAATGCATATGAGAAACAATCTCAATCTGTATATCTCCTCGTCACAGGTAAATATGTGCAGTGACTATTACCAGGAACCAACTATTGTAGTAGAGATACACCGGCACCAGTGTCAGGCTAGGGAATAATGTGGCTATATGAGCGGTGCTTAGTACCTGTCTTCTTGCATAAGTTTCGGGGGTGCAATGCGTTCTATACAGGTTTCCAGTCAATCCAATAAACAGTAGAAGAAGCAAGCAAAATTGCGCAGCACTCACCACAAGCTTATTGTTCACCGTCTTCTTTATTCGGTACTTTAAAATGCGCAGACAGGTACAGCAGGAGAGCGGAGACCTAGTGTGCGGGGGGATGTGGGTGGCGACGGACCGTTGCGTGCTCTCAGCACTTCGTCTGGCCATTCAGTAATACAGGTAAAGAGTACAGAACATGTAATACCTCCCTGTACTGTAGAGGGCACTACCAGACATCAGTCAGTGCATACACTTCAGTAATACAGGTAAAGAGTACAGAACATGTAATACCTCCCTGTACTGTAGGGGGCACTACCAGACATCAGTCAGTGCATACACTTCAGTAATACAGGTAAAGAGTACAAAATATGTAATACCTCCCTGTACTGTAGGGGGCGCTACCAGACACCAGTCAGTGCTTGCACCTCAGTAATAGAAGTGATTTACCAGTAAAATGCCCATTCTGACAGGTCGGTTCCTCCAGTTGTGACATGTTTCACAGATCTGGACCATCAGTACATTATATGTTGAGTCTGGTTTCAAGATACAATCGTCCAGAAAAAAACATTGTATGTTGAAACTATTGTATGCTGAGGCCATTGTAAGTTGAGGGATCGCTGTATTAGTATATCAATATCCATACATAAACAATATGCAGATTGTCAGCCAGTGGAAAAACATTCCCATGTAAAGGTTTAATGACCTTATTCTACTTAGTGTTGCTCGCGAATATTCGCAGTGCAAATTTTATTTGCGAATATCGCATATTCACGAATTCACGAATATTCACGAATATAGCGCTATATATTCGCAATTACGAATATTGGTATTTTTATTTTTTTTCACAGTACACATCACAGTGATCATCCCTCTCTGATTCCAGCTTGTGTGGTGTAAAGAAGGCTCTAATACAGGTGTGAGACTGGCGTACGAATTTTCGCATATGCGAACATCTGCATATACTAATGTTCGCATATGCGAATTTACGCATATGCGAAAATAAAGCGCGAATATTACGAATATGCAAATTTAGCGAACATATGATGAATATTCGTCCTTATATTCGCGAAATATCGCAAATTCGAATATGGCCAATGCCGCTCAACACTTTCTACTTAAAAAAAGAACTAAACTCAACCCTAGGTCTCCAGCACACAGGTCGGTCATGCTTTTTGTCAATCATAGGAGACTTCAGACTGAAGGAGTGTCCATATTCCTTAGGATAGAGAAGGTTACTGAAAAGTCACTGATGGATATTTTCTAGTAAAGAACTTAGAATTAGTTATTGTGTCTAATGTGTAAAATAATATTTCTCAGATAAAGTGAACATTCAGCTTCATGGATCTGGAACAATGACTGAAGGAGAAGCCTCCACTATACGATGTTCTGCAGATCACACATGTGGCTCCAGTCCTCCTACTATACAATGGAACAAACCTGGACGAGTTACAGAGGAGTCAGTGGACATTACTTCAGGATACTGGAGAGAAGAATCAGAACTCACCTATATCCCTTCATATGTGGATGATCGGCGTCCTCTTCAGTGCACGGCAACATATCCTAATGGAAAAAAAACGGAGAGATCAATAACACTGAACATCTACTGTACGTATTAGAGGTGACCGGGTACATTAAACATTTTCCATTCCTTACATATGTGGTAACTTTAGTAGAGATGAGCGAACTTACAGTAAATTCGATTTGTCACGAACTTCTCGGCTCGGCAGTTGATGTCTTATCCTGCATAAATTATTTCGGCTTTCAGGTACTCCCGTGGGCTGGAAAAGGTGGATACAGTCCTAGGAGACTAATTTATGCAGGATGCAAGTCATCAACTGCCGAGCCGAGAAGTTCATGACGAATCGAATTTACTGTAAGTTCGTTCATCTCTAAACTTTAGCAGTTGCCGGTATTCTCCCCTACACTAGACCTCTCTGTATTTACTAATCTCAATCTGTATCCATTAAAGGGGTACTCCGGAGCTTAGACATCTTATCCCCTGTCCAAAGGATAGGGGATAAGATGCCTGATCGCGGGGGTCCCGCCACTGGGGACCCCCGTGATCTTGCACGCCGCACCCCGTTTAAAATCAGTCCTCAGTGCATGTTCGCTCCGGGTCTGATTACTGTCGATCACGAGGCCCATGATCTTGCACGCCGCACCCCGTTTAAAATCAGTCCCCGAAGCGTGTTCGCTCCGGGTCCTAATACTGTCGATTTTGGGGCCAGAGTGTCGTGACGTTAAGGCTCCGGCCCGTGTGACGTCACGCTCCGCCCCCCTCAATACAAGGCTATGGGAGGGGGCGTCACGCCCCCTCCCATAGGCTTGCATTGAGGGGGCGGAGCATGATATCACATGGGGCGGAGCCTAGACGTCACGAGACTCTGGCCCCAAGATCGACAGTATTAGGACCCGGAGCGGATACGCTCCGGGGACTGATTTTAAACGGGGTGCGGCGTGCAAGATCACTGAGGTCTCCAGCGGCGGGACCCCCGTGATCAGGCATCTTATCCCCTATCCTTTGGACAGGGGATAAGATGTCTAAGCGCCGGAGTACCCCTTTAATATCTAAAACCAAAATAATAGGAAGTCAGTTCCTTTCTGTTTATCCCCTCTATCATAGTACGATAAGAGAAAGCTCCTTAGACATCCAGTATTCGAACCACTCACTCAGCCAGCATGGGGCATGTCAATTATGGCCAATGGGCAGAGTCAAGAGGGCGGCAAAATTAGTATTACATACTCATCAATAGCATGTGCCAAACCAAACAAGCAAGATTTAACAGGAATTAAGCAACAAAATAGAAAAAAAAAATGAAAGGACTTAGACCATCCAATATAGGAGTCCCCCCCCCCCCCCCCCGGTACTCCGCCCCTAGACATCTTATCCCTTATGCCCATGTCAGATCGCGGAGGTCCCGCTGCAGGATTCCGACCACACGAGCATAACGCTCGTGACATAACGACTCCTCCCATCACGCCCCCTCCCATAGACTTGCATTGAGGGGATGGGGCGTGACGTCACACGGGGGTGGAGTCGTGATGTCCCGCTCTTCTGCTCGCGTGGTCGGGATTCGAAGCTTCCAGCGTTGCTGGAAGCCGTTGAGGTGGGTGCTGCAGCCGAGGTCCCAGGGGTTCCTAGCAGCGGGACAATCGCGATCTGACATCTCATCCCCTATTCTTTGGATAGGGGATAAGATGTCTAGGGGTGGAGTACCCCTTTAAGCACTCCCCACCGCGCTAAGCTGTGCCTTTTCCAAAATCACTCGCTTTTAGTAGATTTTACACATCATCTTGGCTGTCGGTTTTTCAGCAAACACAATTCACACAATTTACAGAGTGTTTTACGACTAACTCGGAGTGTTTTTAGCATTTTGTCAGGACCGCGCCCCTTTTAACAAAAACCACGCCCATTTTCTCGGTTCAAAAAAATATTCTAAGGCTAGGTTCACGCTACGGAATCTCCAGGCAGAAAATTTCCGCCCGGAGATTCCGAGTGCGGCCAGCGCTGACTGAATCAGTCGGCGCTAGGACCACGCGGACACTGCAGTCTCCAATAGACTGCAATGTGTTCCGCGAGTATTTCCCCCTGAAGAAAGAGCAACGCCATTCTTCAGGCGGAAATTTCCAAGCGGATTTTCCGTTCACAAATTCCGCTTCACAAATTCCAAAGTGTCAATTTGTGAACGGAAACCCATTCACTACACTATGTATTTTAGCAAGCGGAATTTCCGCCTGCAATTTCAAAGAGGAATTTCAGAGGGAAATTCCGTAGTCTGAACCTAGCCTAAGTGTTTGCCAAACTGTCGGTTTTGCGGTGTAAACTTTGGGCACACATTTGGTCGCACGCTCGCTGCGACCGAAATTTAGGCGCACAAACCGATAAAAACAGTCGGGAAGCCTTAAGTAAATGAGGGCTGATGTCTAATTTTTATATTAACTAAATCAGGATAAAATTTACCTTCACAGATCCACCAAAAAATGTGACTGTCACCGCTATTGGGAAGGATGAAGTAATAGAGGGAAGTGATGTGACTTTACAATGTAACAGCGTCTCCAAACCTGATGTATATAAGTATGAATGGTACAAAGGGAAAAAGAAAACCAGATTACAGTATACAGGACGGGAGATCACAGTGAGGAAAGTGACCGGGAACATGGAGCCCTATTCCTGTGCTGCTATAAATACAGTGGGGAGAGGAGAATCAGCCCTGATGGAGATACCGGTACCGTGTATGTATACAACCAGGGGCACTGGCCCAAATTTTATTTATAGTTTATAAATCTGTAAATTTAACATAATATTTATCCATAATTTTTGATGTTCTTTCTTTCTCTGTTATCTGTTTTGACCATTATATTTTAAATGTTGTGTCATATTTTAGAAGTTTATTCTTTTCATCATGTATAATGCCAATGTCAAGTGGCTAAATTCAGTCCATAATCTGAATTTATATGTACATTTTTTGGGGGACTTAGAAGCTTGATTTGAAGTCTGTTCAGTACTCTGAAAATGGACATATACTGTCAGGTCCCACGACTTTATTTCATTCAGTAGATGTTTTTGTTGTACTGCTGTTGCTGCGTTTGCCTTTTTAGTTTTTTTCTCCCTGTCTTTCTATACCCATGCTGTGATGTAATAGCTCCTCCCCTGTATCTGTTAGTAGCAGCCATCTTTTTTTTTAAAATAAATTAGCATATGTGAATATAATGAATATGCAAAATTCGCGAATCTAGGATGAATATTCGTCTATATATTCATGAAATATCGTGCATTTGAATATGGCCAATGCCGCTCATCACTAGTTGAAGCAATAACAATGAACCATAACTGATTGAATGAAACATTCACACTTTCATAGTCAGGGGGGGGCGCTGAGAGGCAGGGGCTGGAACAGGTGGTATCTTGCCTGGTGGAGGACCGCCAGCTCAATTTTAAGAATTTTAAGTACGAACTTTGTCACTGCAGCCTCCAAGTTGCTGGTACTGCAGTCCCTCCCTTTTGAAGTGGACCTTCAGAGTATGGGGGTGCACTGAGATGCAGGGCCTGGGACAGGCAGTAGCTGGACTCGTGGCGGACCTCCAGCTCGATTTTAAATACAACTAGGAGCTTTTACATAGTTTACACTGCAGCAATTATACACTATTGGAGCCGTAATTACCGTGGCTGCTGGCACCAGACTTGCCCTCAAATTGGTCCTCAATAGATATGAGCGAATCAAATCGGAGTAATCAAATAAAAAAAAAAATTTCAATCCTCTCTAGTCATCATATATTCCAAAAATATATATATTAAAAAAAAGCATATATATATATATATATATATATATATATATATATATATATATACAATGTGAAAAATTGCCCTTTTTTGGGGTACTTTTGAGATATAAAAAAGACTTTTGGGTCTGTTTATCCTGTCAAAAAGCAGTCCCAAAAATAAGTGGGAACTTTCTGGTAGCAGCATATGTATGTAGGGATATGTTGGGGATACATAGATGATTTATTTTTTGTTCCCAGCTGTCACGGCCCGCTCCGTGTCCCGGTATCCTGCGCGGGGCCGTCTGCGCCTCCTCTCTCGCTCCTGTGTGCCCGTGCCCCGGAATTCTCCTCCCCGCCACTTACCTTCTTCCTCTGTCACTCCAGCTGGGCAGCATCCTCGTCCCGCTCGCACGGGAGCCGCGTCCGTGGGCTTCTCTCGGCGCGTCTCCCGTGCATCCTCCTGCAGTGCTGGTGCGCGCGCGTCTCTCCCCCAGGGCGCGCGCGCGCCACTCTGTGAGATTTAAAGGGACAGTACCCTTTCTATTTGTCACTTGTTGGTCCCACCTTATTTAAGCACCTCACTTCCCTTGTTCCCTGCCGGATCTTTGTGCTATTGCCCTAGAGAAAGCGTACCACTACTATTGACTACCTGTGCTACCTGACCTTTAAGCTACGTCCCCGACTTCGTACCTTAGCCGCCAGCCCTTGACCTTCTGCTACGTCCCTGACTACGCACCCAGTCTCCAGCCTCTGACCTTAGCCCTACCATCAGCCCGACAGCTTGCCCGCTCCCTACCTCCCGGTTACTCCTCTCTGTGCCAAGTACCACCTCGGCCGCCCGCGTGGTCGAGTCGTACCAGCGGAAGCGACATGGACGTCGCCTGCCGCAGCAAGTCCATCCTGCTTCGCGGCGGGCTCTGGTGAAGACCAGCGGCGTCTTAGATTCCGCTCCCTGGTGCGGCTCTCTACATCTGCCACGCGGTGCTCAGCGGATCCACCTCCAGTCTTCTCCGGTGAGTGTTACATCAAGATCCGGCCATGGATCCCGCCAAGGTGCCTCTTCCCAGCATCGCGGATCTCTCTACTGTGGTGGCTCAGCAGTCCCAGCAGTTGGCACAGCAGGCTCAACAACTGAACCAATTATCCGCCATGATGGAGCAGCTCCTCACCATGCAGCAGCAGCAGCTTCAGCAGCCGCAGCCACGGCAACCCGTTCCCGAGCCTGCTCCTGGACCTGAGCCTCCAGCCTCTGCTCTCGGTCCCAAGTTGCGACTCTCCCTACCCAACAAGTTTGAGGGTGACTCCAAGGCGTGCAGGGGTTTTGTGTCCCAAAGCTCCATGCATATAGAATTAATGGCAGACCAGTTCCGTTCGGAACGGGCCAAGGTGGCCTTCGTCCTCAGTCTTCTTTCTGGAAGAGCCTTGGCCTGGGCCACCCCTCTTTGGGACAAAGGTGACCCTATTACATCGGACCTGCAAACCTTTTTTACTGAGTTCCGGAGCGCCTTCGAGGAACCTGCCCGAACCTCTTCCGCCGAGTCTGCCCTCTTGAACCTTTGTCAGGGAGATTCGTCAGTCGGTGATTACGCCATCCAGTTTCGCACCCTAGCGTCTGAACTGGACTGGAATGAACCGGCACTGTGTGCCACCTTCAAGAAGGGCCTGTCTAGTAGGGTCAAGGATGCCCTGGCCACTCGTGACCCCCCCTCTTCTCTTCAGGATTTAATCCATTTGGCTACCCGCATCGATGTCCGTTTTGCGGAGAGGCAAGGGGAACTCCGCCAGGAGCGCCAGCAGCCAAGACCACGTCGCTTCCCTAGGCTGGCTCCGGTATTACAACACCCACCGGAGGCCTCCTCATCTTCAGTTGTTGACGAGCCCATGCAAGTGGACCGGGCCCGTCTTACCCCTCAGGAAAGAACCCGTCGCAGGGAGTAGAATCTTTGCCTCTACTGTGCCAGCCCGGAACACTTCTTGAATCGTTGCCCTCTCCGTCCTCCTCGCCAGGGAAACGCTCACACCTAGGAGACGTAGGAGAGGCGACCCTAGGTGAGAGGAACTCCTCTCCCCGCTTGAATATCCCAGTTCAGATCACTTCTCCTTCGGGTAATACCTTTACTGTTTCCGCTCTTGTGGACTCTGGTTCTGCCGGCAATTTTCTTTCCGCTCACCTAGTTTCTAAGTACCGCCTTCCTGTCTCTCGGCTCACTAAACCTTTGTACATATCTTCCATCAGTGGGGAGTGCCTTAATACCGCAGTGCTTGAGGTGACTGCTCCACTCGAGATGCAGATTGGGGTCTTTCATAAGGAAAGGATCGTCTTCTACGTTCTACCTCGCTGCACTTCTGATGCTCTCCTGGGTCTTCCTTGGTTGCAGCATCATGCCCCACTCTTGGACTTGCACTCCGGAGAGGTTACTCGTTGGGGTCCGGATTGCCACAACCGTTGCCTGAAATCGGTTCAACCTAGATTCCCTCCTCCCAGTTCTGTCTTACCTGGCCTTCCAGTCCACTATCGTGAATTCGCCGACGTTTTTTCTGAGCAGCAAGCGGAGTGTCTACCTCCTCACCGTCCCTATGACTGCCCTATCGACCTCCTGCCAGGCACCTCTCCTCCTCGGGGTAGGATTTATCCACTGTCCGCGCCCGAGACCAAGGCCATGTCGGATTACATCCGGGAGAACCTACAGAGGGGATTCATCCGAAAATCTTCCTCCCCTGCGGGAGCCGGCTTCTTCTTTGTGGAAAAGAAGGATGGTTCGCTACGCCCCTGTATTGATTATCGAGGGTTGAATAAGATCACTATCAAGAATCGGTATCCTCTTCCACTCATTTCCGAGCTCTTTGATCGCTTACGCGGAGCTAAGATCTTCTCTAAGTTGGATCTTCGAGGTGCCTATAACTTGATTAGGATCAGAAAGGGGGACGAATGGAAGATTGCATTCAATACCCGAGATGTAACACTCACCGGAGAAGACTGGAGGTGGATCCGCTGAGCACCGCGTGGCAGATGTAGAGAGCCGCACCAGGGAGCGGAATCTAAGACGCCGCTGGTCTTCACCAGAGCCCGCCGCGAAGCAGGATGGACTTGCTGCGGCAGGCGACGTCCAGGTCGCTTCCGCTGGTACGACTCGACCACGCGGGCGGTCGAGGTGGTACTTGGCACAGAGAGGAGTAACCGGGAGGTAGGGAGCGGGCAAGCTGTCGGGCTGATGGTAGGGCTAAGGTCAGAGGCTGGAGACTGGGTGCGTAGTCAGGGACGTAGCAGAAGGTCAAGGGCTGGCGGCTAAGGTACGAAGTCGGGGACGTAGCTTAAAGGTCAGGTAGCACAGGTAGTCAATAGTAGTGGTACGCTTTCTCTAGGGCAATAGCACAAAGATCCGGCAGGGAACAAGGGAAGTGAGGTGCTTAAATAAGGTGGGACCAACAAGTGACAAATAGAAAGGGTACTGTCCCTTTAAATCTCACAGAGTGGCGCGCGCGCGCCCTGGGGGAGAGACGCGCGCGCACCAGCACTGCAGGAGGATGCACGGGAGACGCGCCGAGAGAAGCCCACGGACGCGGCTCCCGTGCGAGCGGGACGAGGATGCTGCCCAGCTGGAGTGACAGAGGAAGAAGGTAAGTGGCGGGGAGGAGAATGCCGGGGCACGGGCACACAGGAGCGAGAGAGGAGGCGCAGACGGCCCCGCGCAGGATACCGGGACACGGAGCGGGCCGTGACACCAGCTTTATCTATTCCTTTACTTTAACCCCTTAAGAATGCAGCAATTTTAACCTTTTTGCAAGTTTATTTTTTTCTTCCTTGCATTTTATTAGCCTTAAATCTTTTAATTTCCCATCTACTGAGTTGTATGAGATTTTTTTTGTGGGAACCAAACAAAATGTGGGACCAAATTAAAAATTAGAAAATAAACAGGGCTTTTTTGGGGGTGTTTAGAGGCTTATTTCATTGCAGTTTAGATTATTATTTAACTTATTTATTTTATGTCCTGTAGAGGAATGTATGAAAAAATACCAGACAAAAAAAAATAAAAAATTGCCAAAGTGAATTTATTTTTTGTTTATTTTTATTCATTTTTTTTTTTATCTTCTTAAGGTACGGTCACACATATTTGATTCGTAGCGGATATTGATACCATTGAATTCAATGGGTTCACATAAAATCCACAAGGCGGAAATTTTGTGAACATGCCCTAAAATGGGGACAGTTGGCTTATATCCTGAAGGTTTTTTTTTTTCCTTATTCTGGATCAACACTATGCTGTGTCACAGATTTAATAGTTCTATGTGTTTCATTTCTAAGAAAATGTTTTTGTTATTTTGTCATTGTTGATTGATTTTTTTTCTCTTCTGTAGACGCAGCAATTGGAGTCCATATCACAGTGAAGAATGAAAGTAAATTCACCGAATTGACATGTGATTTTCTAAGCAGCCGACCGGATGTATCTCACTACACCTGGATGAAGGACGGATCTTTATTACACAATAAGACGGGGAAGACTCTGACTGTAAATGTCAATGAAGAGAACAATGGGCAGTATTCATGTATCGCTCATAACACGGCTGGGAATTCCTCCTCTGAGGTGATCCACATAAAACGTTAGTGTCCTGCTATAGGGAATTTTGGCCACAAATGATAAAATTGCACGTGTCTAGTTGCCATTTTTTGCCTGATTTTAGGAGATATAATGACTACAACTTCTGAGTACGGTCACTACTGCAATTTGTTTCTTCAGGATGGAGAATATTAGAATGAACAAAATCGAACAAAGTCTACATTATAAACCTATGAAGTAGCTTTTCTCTTTTGTTGGTCTCTACTAAGGCCAGTTCCCTATCCAGTCCCAAAATATGTTTGGGAGGCTTAACCCCCCTTCATCCTCCAAATCTGATAAAGGAAGCTGTTCCGAACGCTGGAGCCGGCGCCGGGAGCTCGTGATGTCATAGCCCCGCCCACTCATGGTGTCATGCCCCGCCCCCTCAATGCAAGCCTATGGGAGGGGACATGACAGCTATCATGCCCCCTCCCATAGACTTGCATTGAGGGGGCAGAGCATGATGTCATACGGGGGGCGGAGGCGTGACGTCACACGCCGCAGGCCCTGTGGTCGTCGGTAATCAGACCCGGAGCGAACATGCTCGGGGGACTGATTTTAACTGGGGGGCTGCGTGCAAGATCACGGGGGTCCTCAGTGTCGGACCCCCGTGATCAGGCATCCTATCCCCTATCCTTTGGATAGGAAGATGTCTAAGACCCGGAGTACCCCTTTGACCCCTTCCATAATAAAAGTTTGAATCACCCCCCTTTTCCCATTAAAACAAAAAACTGTGTAACTAAAAATAAAAATAAACATATGTGGTATTGTCGCGTGCGTAAATGTCCGAACTCTAAAAATATATTGTTAATTGAACCACACAGTCAATACGCGCAAATAAATTCCAAAGTCGTAAATAGCGTATTTTCGGTCACTTTTTATATCATAAAAAAATGAATAAAAAGCGATAAAAAAAGTCTGATCAATGCAAAAATGGTACCACTAAAAACTTCAGAAGACGGCACAAAAAATTAGCCCTCATACTGGCCCATATGCGGAAAAATAAAAAAGTTATAGGGGGCAGAAGATCACAATTTTGAACATATAAATTTTCCTGCATGTAGTTATGATTTTTCTCAGAAGTACCACAAAATCAAACCTATATAAGTAGGGGATCATTTTAATCGTATGGACCTACAGAATAATGGTAAGGTGTCATTTTTACCAAAAAATGTACTGCAAAAGTTACAAAATGACATTTTTTCTTCAATTTTGTCGCACAATAAACATTTTTTCCGTCACTGCAAAGTAGAATTGTTGGCGCCAAAAATAAGCCATCATATGGAATTTTATGTGCAAAATTGAAAGCGTCCTTAAGGGGTTAAATAAATTCAGACCACCTACTATACTCCTTAAAGGGATACTCCACCACAAGACATGTTTTCCCCTATCCAAAGGATCTCAGCCGCGGCACCCCAGTCATCTTGTGCACTCCAGTCATCCATGCTGGATGACCGGCATTCACAGCCGCCACGCCCCCTCAATTCATTTCTCTGGGAGGGGGCGTGACGGCTACCATAGATACGAATGGAGGGTGTACATGACATTGCATGATGTCACGATCATGGATCCGTGATTGTAACGTTTCAGCGCCGGCCCGCGATGGGTCCAAGCGGCCGGACCATCACAATCAGACATGTTATCCGTTATCCTTTGGATAGGGGGATGACATATCTAGGGGTAGAGAACCCCTTTAAATACAGAAACCAAGAACCTCCAAAAAAAGTACACACTTATCTTGCTGCTCTGTTGTCTGATTTGAGGACCTGCACACAAATGGTCATGTGACCTTATCTGTGCAGGTCTTTAAACAGCATTTCATGCATTTGTTCCTGTAATCACTGCAGTGCTGGTTAGATGGGCATTTCCAACATATTGGAATAACAGGAAGCTCAGAGCAGCCAGGATAGAACAGTTGAAATGGCATTGGCAAGGAATTAGGGGAAGGTGATTACCGTATGTTTTTTCTTTTTTTTTTTTTTTTGTCCTCCACCCTAAGCACTTATAGATATAAAAATGTTTACTCAGATAATCCCTTCAAAGGCAATTTCTGGTACAGTGACATCAGAACATTAATAATGGATACTTAATAACTGACTATATAAATAATATTTGTTTCACCACTATTCTTAAAGGGGTACTCTGGTGAAAAACTTTTTTTTTTTTTTTTTTTTTAGGTCTTTATAAGTCAACTGGTGCCAGAAATGTAAACAGATTTGTAAATGACTATTAAAAAATCTTTACCCTTCCAGTACTTTTTAGCAGCTGTATGCTACAGAGGAAATTGGTTGTTTTTTTTAATTTCTTTTTTGTCTTGTCCACAGTGCTCTCTGCTGACACCACTGTCCGTGTCAGGACCTGTCCAGAGCATCATGGGTTTACTATATGGATTTTTCTCCCGCTCTGGACAGTTCCTGATACGGGCATCAGGTGTCAGCAGAGAGCACCGTGGACAAGACAAAAAAGAAATTGAAAAAGAACAGAATTTCCTCTGTAGCATACAGCTGCTAAAAAGTACAGGAAGGGTAAAGATTTTTTAATAGAAGTAAATTACAAATCTGTTAAAATTTCTGGCACCAGTTCATATATCTATATATATATATATATATCTATATATATATCTATATATATATATATATATATATATATATATATATATATATATATAAAAGTTTTCCACTGGAGTACCCCTTTAATTAATACCTTTTTTCCTTTCTTACAGGGGAGTCAATGGATTTGCCTCTGATTTTGGGATCGGTCGCTGGAGTTTTCTTTCTGCTTTTTTTTATTCTGGTCATCTTCTTTTGCCTAAGGTGATTATAAGTAATAATTACCGCATTCTTACCATTGTTTGAATTGCAAATCAGGGAAAACTTTTAGGCGGTATCCCTTTTGCCTGGAATAACCCTTTACCATTGTAAAAAACATCCTTTAAACTAAACAAATGAGCAAAAACTACTTTGTTGGTCGGACAAGGCTGCTAAAATTCTTGGCTGATTGGTCATCAGCGGGTTCACCATGTTGTACATTTGGAAATCTTATGGTTGCTATTAGTACCGTACAAGATAAGTGATGTCAAGCCACGCCCCCTCCATTCATGTCTATGGGAGGGGGCGTGATGGCCGTCACGCCCCCTCCCATTGACATGAATGGAGGGGGTGTGGCGTGACGTGACGTCCCCAGTCCCGGAAACCCAGAGGTTTCCGAAACAGGAGATTCAGCACCCGCATAGAATGCGGGTGCTGCAGGAAGGTTGCGGGGAGTCTAAGCAGCTGCCCCCCCCCCCCCCCTCGCGATCAGACATCTTATTTCCTATCCTTTGGATAGGGGATAAAATGTTTTTGCCCGGAATACCCCTTTAAAGGGGTACTCCAGTGGAAAACAATTTTTTTTAAATCAACTGGTGCCAGAAAGTTAAACAGATTTGTAAATTACTTCTATATAAAAATCTTAATCCTTCCAGTACTTATCAGCTGCTGTATGCTCCAAAGGAAGTTGTATAGTTACTTTCTGTCTGACCACAGTGCTCTCTGCTGACACCTCTGTCCGTGTCAGGAACTGTCCAGAGCAGGAAAAAAAATCCCTATAGAAAAACTCTTCTGCTCTGGACAGTTCCTGACATGGACAGAGGTGTCAGCAGAGAGCACTGTAGTCAGACAGAAAGTGGAGCTTCCTGTGGAGCATACAGCAGCTGATAAGTACTGAAATGATTCATCTTTTTAAATAGAAGTAATTTACAAATTTGTTTAACTTTTTGGCACCAGTTGATTAGAATTTTTTTTTTTTTTTAATGCTTTTACATACGGTACATTTCTTCTTGTCTAGACTGTTAGGGACTCTTAGCTCTGTATGCCCCGTTCTGTCCAGGGTGTTGATTTACTCATTCTCTCACCCTAGTGTAACCTTTTTACTCTTTTTCTTCCTAGGGGTGTCATGTATTTTGTGGGTGTGGGTGGGGCGCTGCATTTTAAATTGTGCGCTTTTGTATTTAATTTTTTTCAACAAAGAATATTATTTTTGGTATGAACACTATGATCAGTGCATTTTTGGTGTACATTTTAATCTGAGGCCAAAAGACAAAAAATTGTTCTAAATCAAAATCTTAGGGCTTTTTGTGCTCTCTGGTTCTGCATTATACATTACACCACTTAAAGGGGTACTCCAGTGGAAAACATTTTTTTTTTAAAGTCTTTATAAGTCCACTTGTGCCAGAAAGGGAAACAGATTTGTAAATTACTTCTATTAAAAATATTTATCCTTCCTGTACTTTTTAGCAGCTGTATGCTACCGAGGAAATTCTGTTCTTTTTTAATTTCTTTTTTGTCTTGTCCACAGTGCTCTCTGCTGACACCAGAGCAGGAGAAAATCCCCATAGCAAACCCATGCTGCTCTGGACAGTTCCTGACACAGACAGAGGTGTCAGCAGAGAGCACTGTGGACAAGACAAAAAAAGAAATTCAAAAAGAACAGTATTTTCTCTGTAGCATACAGCTGCTAAAAAGTACAGGAAGGGCTAAACATTTTTTAATAGAAGTCATTTACAAATCTGTTCAACTTTCTGGCACCAGTTCATAAAAATAAAAAATTTGTTTTCCACCGGAGTACCCCTTTAATGAATATTTTTTTCATTTACTCTTTTTTTTTTTTTTTTTTTTTTTTTTTTTATATTAGAGGAAAGAAGAAGTCTGCTCCCCCAACTTCTCCAATTCATGGGACATTACCTGCCAAGATTTCTTATGATGTGAGTGTTTCAACATGACCAGCGCTTACTTCCCTGTATGACCCTTTTATTTACCCCATATGATATTGCGCATTTATTTTCTGGTCAGCTCATGTAATCCGCGCAGATGACACGCAAATTTAATTAGGACAAAACTAAATCTTCTTCTAATAAAATTGTTTACTCTAGAACATGATGACTGAAGAAGAAAGTGAATATGGAAATATTCAGAGCAATCACCAAACTCAACCATTTTCCATGACATCGGGGTGAGTTTCAATGGTTTTCAGTGCATAAGGTTTCCAAAATTTTTACTTGTCTCTATCAACAAGTACCATAAAGCCATGGTTCATAAAAACATATTTAATTCAGCATTAATTACTAAGCCGGGGCTTAGTGTTAACCTGCAAAATGGCTAGCACTAACCACTGTGGTGACACGAGGGTGCAAGGAATTTCTAATGACTTTGTGACACCAGGGCACTGTTAACCTATACAAGGTCTGAGGTGGAGGCAGTTTCAGACACAGGGAATAAAGAAACACACCGGCGTCGGGTTATGGATACCTGTCTTTTACTGAGCGTGGTGCTGATGTTATTGCACACAGTCGGGAGAAGAAGGGATACATTGTAACCTGTTGGGAGCCCTGTTGCCTTGCCAGGACTTTTGGTGTTTTTTACCCACTTGGAATAATACTAATTTGAAATTAGAGACTGTAGATTCTCCACGCCAGCTAGGGTTCTGACAAGGCCCAATTACCTTCTCCGCCAGGGCTTGATTTTCCGCAACATGGGGGATCACTTGCAGGATGGATGGTATAATTTAGATGAGTAAATATAGAAAAACCAGCTCACCGCCTGTAGATATTTTGACCAAAGGAATTTCAGATTATTTAGGAAGAACAGAACAAATGCCCAAGCAACATACCTGGTGTGAACATGTCCTTAAATAGAAAAGTGCAAAATCCAGCTCCCCAAAAAAATATAAATAAAAGTCCAAAAATGTATTAATCATAATTAAAATAATGAATTCCCAAAAAAGGAGGTGATTTAAAAGCACAGAAGAGACTCTGACGCGTTTCGAACCATATGGTTCTTAGTCATGGCACGTGCCATGACTAAGAACCATATGGTTCAAAACGCGTCTGCGTTTCTGCTATGCTTTTAAATCACCTCCTTTTTTTGAATTAATTATTTTAATAATTAATAATACATTTTTGGACTTTTAATTATAGTTTTTTGGGGAGCTGGATTTTGAACTTTTTTATTTAAGGACATAATTTACATAATATATTTTCTTAGGCTTCCCTCAGAGTTCTCTACACAACTTCCCCTCCTTTCTCTGCTCACACTAAACACTGGGACAACTCCCCCCCCCCATATGATAATTTGCATAGACAATTTGCATTCAAATTTGCATAAAAATTCACATGTGAAGAAGAAAAAGCGAATATTCGTCAATACGAATATATAGCACTATTTTCTAAATATTCGCGAAATTGCGAATTGTCAATATTTGTGATAAAAATTAGCATTACGAATATTCGTGCTCAACACTCATCACAGCCATGCCCCCTCCCATAGACTTGCATTGAAGGGGCAGGGCCTCCAGCGCCGCATCGCCAGTCATCTGGCATGGAGCGAAGTTCACTCCGTGCATGACTAAGGTGTCGCAGTGGAGATCTTTTGGATAGGGGATAAGATGTCTAGGATGGAGTACCCCTTTAAATCCCTGTGTTTCCTCATATTCTATCTTTAGAATGTTCTATATCTTATATCATATCACAGCAGCGCAGCACTCCAGGAGTTGTGAAATAACAAGGGCGTTTATTAAAGGGGTTATCCAGGAAAAAACTTTTTTTTATATATCAACTGGCTCCAGAAAGTTAAACAGATTTGTAAATTACTTCTATTAAAAAATCTTAATCTTTTCAGTACTTATGAGCTTCTGAAGTTTAGGTTGTTCTTTTCTGTCTAAGTAATCTCTGATGACACGTGTCTCGGGAACCGCCCAGTTTAGAAGAGGTTTGCTATGGGAATTTGCTTCTAAATTGGGCGTTTCCCGAGACAGGTGTCATCAGAGAGCACTTAGACAGAAAAGCACAACCTTAATTTCAGAAGCTCATAAGTACTGAAAGGATTAAGATTTTTTAATAGAAGTCATTTACAAATCTGTTTAACTTTCTGGAACCAGTTGATATATAAAAAAAAGTTTTTTCCTGGAATACCCCTTTAAGCACACGTCAGCTGTTATCTAAAGTGAACCGGGATCGGGTTTGGATCGCTGGCACCCATGGCTCCTTGTTGTTGATTTGAAGTAGCGCTGCTATACCTTTTGTTTATATCATATCAGTATAGATCTCATACTGGAGCCCTATGCTAGCATTGCTTCTAGAGATGAGCGAACTTACAGTAAATTCGATTCGTCACAAACTTCTCGGCTCGGCAGTTGATGGCTTTTCCTGCGTAAATTAGTTCAGCCTTCAGGTGCTCCGGTGGGCTGGAAAAGTTGGATACATTCCTAGGAAAGAGTCTCCTAGAACTGTATCCACCTTTTCCAGCCCACGGGAGCACCTGAAAGCTGAACTAATTTATGCAGGAAAAGTCATCAACTGCCGAGCCGAGAAGTTTGTGACGAATCGAATTTACTGTAAGTTCACTCATCTCTAATTGATTCGAATACAAACTATTTACTGTAGGAAAATTCTTGGACAGTTGTTTATTCCCGCCATGTCTAACCTCAGGTAGTATTAAAGGAATAACTTGATTTGGTCGTATTTTTTAGGTCTTCCGTGGATGTGGAAGGTGAAGAACACTGCGGGGTTTACAACAACAATGATGTAAGTAAAATTCACTTAAAAGGGTATCCCGATTCATCTGGTCACTTACCGTATTTTTCACCCTATAGGATGCACCGGCAAATAAGATGCACCCAATTTTAAAGGTGCAAAATCTAGAAAAAAAAGATTCTGAACCCAATAGTGATCTTCAACCTGCGGACCTCCAGATGTTGCAAAACTACAACTCCCAGCATGCCCGGACAGCCGTTGGCTGTCCGTGCATTCTGGGAGTTGTAGTTTTGCAACTAGAGGTTCGCAGGTTGAAGACCACTGGTATAGGAGGTAATAATCACGTGTCACCGCCGCTTCGGACCAGTCGCCGCTCTTCACCGCTGCCCTGGATGTTGCTCCATCGCTGTCGCCGCGTCCCCGGGGTGTCCCCGACGCTCAGGACGTCTTCTTCCCCGGGATCCTCGCTCTCCGTCGCCGTCATCACGTTGCTACGAACGCCGCTCCTATTGGATGACGGGACGGCGTGATGACGTCGAAGGAAAGCGCCGTCCATGCAGGGGGACCCGGCACGGAACAGACACCGAGGAGGCAGGTAAGGTCCCTCCCAGTGTCCTGTAAGCTGTTCGGGACGCCGCGATTTCACCGCGGCGGACCCGAACAGCCGGGTTAGTGTCACTTTCCCTTCAGACGCGGCGGTCAGCTTTGATCGCCGCATCTGCAGGGTTAATACTGGGCATCACCGCGATCTGTGATATCCTGTATTAGCCGCGGGTCCCGGCCATTGATGGCCGCAGGGACCGCCGCGATAGGTGTGTGTATTCGCCGTATAAGACGCACCGACTTTTTCCCCCCAGTTTTGGGGAAGAAAAAGGGCGTCTTATACGGCGAAAAATACGGTATTTCCCTTTCAGTACATGTAGTATTCAAGGTATTCAACTTAAAGTGGCACTCCGGCGCTAAGACATCTTATCCCCTATCCAAAGGATAAGGGATAAGATGCCTGATCACGGGGGTCCCGCCGCTGGGGACCACCACGATCTTGCACCCCGTTACAATAATTCCCCGGAGCGTGTTCGCTCCAGGTCTGATGACTGGCGATCACGGGGCCAGAGCATTATGATGTCACGGCCCCGCCCCTGTGTGACGTCATGCTCCGCCCCCTCAATGCAAGCCTATGGGAGGGGGCGTGACACCAGGGTACCCCTTTAAGCCTAATTTATATACTAACAAAATCTTGGCACTGAAATGGACTACAGATAAGGCCGGGAAGCAGAAAAAGAAGCCCAACTAGCCATGGTCTTGTCAGTTGATACAACGTACTGAGATATATATTTAAAGAAATTGGGGCTCAGAGTCTTGAATATTGGATTATCCAATATTCAAGACTCTGAGCCCCAATTTCTTTAATTTGTATCTCCCCCCTTTCGGCACCGTGGGTATAGGTGCTATTTGGGTAGCTCGAGCCATTGGTCACTAGGTTAATACGAGCCTCTCTACCATTTTTTCCCTCCGTACTGAGATATATGCTGGAATTCATATTCTTACCTAGAACTTCATTTGACTGTTTTATTACTTCAATAAATGATTTGACTTATTGACAACTTTTTTTAAAAAATCAGTAGTTTTTAGTTTTACTGATTTTAATATTTGTGTTATTAAATTGCAGCCCGAGAAACCATCGGAGGAAGTTGAATATTCAGTTATCTCACATAGACGACAGGACAAGGAGCCTCTAACCTCCGCCAGGGCCGGCCACGCAGAAGATGTGGAATACGCAACTTTGAGACGTTAAAGGGTCTAAGAATTCTGGACTGTGATCTATTGGTCAGATGGAAGAGCAACTTGGAGAGCGTGTACTTTTCTTTCGAGGACCCAACATGCCCATATATTAAATAAATAGCCAATACATCCAAATGAAAACGTTGTAATGCCAACAGGTTATCCGGGAATATAAAAACAATGCTCATTTTTTTCAAAAACAGCGCCACGTCTGTCTCCAGGTTGTGTATTGTATTACAGCTTGGCTCCCTTCACTTCAATGGAACTGAGCTGCAATACTTCAAACAACCTGGGGACAGACATCTATTTCAGACGTCTTAATCGCAGTGGAGAGGACAGCGGGAGGTCCCCTACTGGCCTCCTTGGCATCCGATTGGTGCTCTGATGCTTCAGAAGGCCTCAGCTGCCTGAAGCAATCGAGCACCGATAACACTGATCAATGATATGGCATAGTATTGATGTGGTGCCGGAGGCTTGTGATGTCATGGCTACGCCCCCTCGTGATGGCCGCCACGCCCCCTCCCATAGACATGCATTGAGGGGGCATCACAAGGGGGCGTGACTGTGACGTTATGAGCCTCCGGGGCCACGGCTGGCATTCTAAACTAACGCCGGGTGCTGCACGGGGGTCGCGGGGGGTCCCAGCGGATAGGATGCTTAGGGGCGGAGTTCCCCTTTAAGGGGTAAAATAGGTTTCATAGTTGGAGAAAAGATTTCCATGGCTAGCCATGTAGTAACAATAACAAGCAAGCTATACTCACCTGCCCTGTTTCCCCACCACTACAGACACAGCCGCTCCCACTCTCCAGTTCTCTTTGAGTCTTCCTGGTTTCTGTGATATTGTGATCATGCACAAACTGCACATCATGAACTGAGAGGGGACAGTGTGGCCACTTATCGGCTGATTGGGGCAACTACATATGGTCACAAAAGCAGGAAGAAAGAAGACAAGCAGACCAGGGGATAGGAGCAGCTGGGACTGCAGAGGAAGGGGGCCAGGAGGGGTAAGTATAGCTTGTTTATTATTTTTACTACACAACCAGCCATGGAGATTTCTTTTTTTTCCCTGGACATCCCCTTTAATTTATTGTGTGGTGTCACTGCAGGGTAAGTGAACACAGATCACAGGTGATGATTGGGGTTCCCATCAGGAGACTCTTGACAAAGCCTTCTATAAGAATTGTACTTTCTAAAGCAGAAGACCCCTTGTCAATCACAGATTTTTATTTCCCATGTTTGGGCATTTCATGTTGATAATGCATTTTCCCCATTTTATTTATATACATTTTCTAACTTACTTTATACAATTTTACATTTGGTGACAAAGTAAAAAATTAAACAAATAAATATATCAAATAAAACAAGTATTCCAATTTATGTTCACAAGTCTGTTGAATACTTTATGTGTCATTATCTTAGGAAAAAAGTATAGGTGCAGGGCCGGTGCTAGCCTTAGGCAACCAAAGCGGCTGTCATATGGCGCTGGCAGAGCCGATGCAATGATTTTTGTCCACACAAGCGAAGGTGCATTTTGGTGTGCCCCCCCCCCCCCCCAGGCAACACAGGAAATTGTGCATCCGTCCCAACTGGTGAATGTAAGAGCACGGGGATGTATATAGAGTAGGCATCACCGCTCACCAGTTTTACTACAAGACCACAGGGCTGGTGCATGAATTTTTGCCACCCTAGGCAAAAGCTAATGTTGCCGCCCCCTTGACACCCATTGGCCTGCACATTGACACTTCCCACTTTGCTACTGAGGTGACACACTGTAACAAACCTCCTCCTCATGTAATCTCCTTACTACTGGGGTGACAAACTGTAACAAACCCCCTCCTCACGTAATCACCTCACTACTGGGGTGACACACTGTAACAAACCCCTTCCTCATGTAATCACCTTACTACTGGGGTGACACACTGTAACGAACTCCCTCCTCATGTAATCTCCTTACTACTGGGGTGACACACTGTAACAAACCCCCTCCTCATGTAATCATCTTACTACTGGGGTGACACACTGTAACAAACCTCCTCCTCATGCAATCATCTTACTACTGGGGTGACACACTGTAACAAACCTCCTCCTCATGTAATCTCCCTACTACTGGAGTGACACACTGTAACAAACCTCCTTCTCATGTAATCTCCACACTGTAACAAACCTCCTCCTCATGTAATCTCCTTACTACTGGGGTGACACACTGTAACAAACCTCCTTCTCATGTAATCTCTTTACTACTGGGGTGACACACTGTAACAAACCTCCTCCTAATGTAATCTCCTTACTACTGGGGTGACACACTGTAACAAACCTTCTCCTTATGTAATCTCCTTACTACTGGGGTGACACACTGTAACAAACCTCCTCCTCATGTAATCTCCTTACTACTGGGGTGACACACTGTAACAAACCTCCTCCTCATGTAATCTCCTTACTACTGGGGTGACACACTGTAACAAACCTCATGCTGCTGGCCGAGTGGTTCAGATGCTTGTTGTCTAACTTTCTTGCGGCAGGCAAAGCAGCTCCCCCCATCAAGAATGCACTGTAGGCGGCTGCCTATTTTACCTATGGGAAGAGCTGACCCTGCAAGACCCTTTTCTTTGTCCCCTACTTCCATCCAAACCTAATATCACTTACAAAAGAGCTCGCACTCTCAAAATTAATTTAGCACCAAGGCAGTTTAATAAAAAAAAGTAAAAATAAAAATAAAGAAGGGTCCTTTTACCTGTAATACAATAAAAGGAGAATATAAATGCGGGAATTCCCCGCTGCAAATGTTGCAAGAACATAACATGAAAGACAACCATTTTTGTTTCAAATGTTACTAAAGAAGAATTTGATATCGCCTCTTTTATGAACTGCAGTTCTGCCTTTGTGATATACGTAATGGAATGTGGTTTACAGTATACAGGACGCACATCGCAAAATCTCACAAACCGTATCAATAAACACAGAAAGAATGTGATCGATGCTTTCCCCTTACACAGCGTGTCCCGTCACGCTGCCTCTCATCATAACAGCTGCTATAAAGGTTTATTCTTGTATATAGGAGCAGTATTATAGTAGTTATATTCTTGTATATAGGAGCAGTATTATAGTAGTTATATTCTTGTATATAGGAGCAGTATTATAGTAGTTATATTCTTGTATATAGGAGCAGTATTATAGTAGTTATATTCTTGTATATAGGAGCAGTATTATAGTAGTTATATTCTTGTATATAGGAGCAGTATTAAAGTAGTTATATTCTTGTATATAGGAGCAGTATTATAGTAGTTATATTCTTGTATATAGGAGCAGTATTATAGTAGTTATATTCTTGTATATAGGAGACAGTATTATAGTAGTTATATTCTTGTATATAGGGGCAGTATTATAGTAGTTATATTCTTGTATATAGGAGGCAGTATTATAGTAGTTATAGTCTTGTATATAGGAGCAGTATTATAGTAGTTATATTCTTGTATATAGGAGGCAGTATTATAGTAGATATATTCTTATATATAGGAGCAGTATTATAGTAGTTATATTCTTGTATATGGGAGCAGTATTATAGTAGTTATATTCTTGTATATAGGAGCAATATTATAGTAGTTATATTCTTGTATATAGGAGCAGTATTATAGTAGATATATTCTTGTATATAGGAGCAGTATTATAGTAGGTATATTCTTGTATATAGGAGCAGTATTATAGTAGTTATATTCTTGTATATAGGAGCAGTATTATAGTAGTTATATTGTTGTATATAGGAGGCAGTATTATAGTAGTTATATGCTTGTATATAGGAGCAGTATTATAGTAGTTATATTCTTGTATATAGGAGCAGTATTATAGTAGTTATATTCTTGTATATAGGAGCAGTATTATAGTAGTTATATTCTTGTATATAGGAGCAGTATTATAGTAGTTATATTCTTGTATATAGGAGCAGTATTATAGTAGTTATATTCTTGTATATAGGAGCAGTATTAAAGTAGTTATATTCTTGTATATAGGAGCAGTATTATAGTAGTTATATTCTTGTATATAGGAGCAGTATTATAGTAGTTATATTCTTGTATATAGGAGACAGTATTATAGTAGTTATATTCTTGTATATAGGGGCAGTATTATAGTAGTTATATTCTTGTATATAGGAGGCAGTATTATAGTAGTTATAGTCTTGTATATAGGAGCAGTATTATAGTAGTTATATTCTTGTATATAGGAACAGTATTTTAGTAGTTATATTCTTGTATATAGGAGCAGTATTATAGTAGTTTTATTCTTGTATATAGGAGGCAGTATTATAGTAGTTATATTCTTGTATATAGGAGCAGTATTATAGTAGTTATATTCTTGTATATAGGAGCAGTATTAAAGTAGTTATATTCTTGTATATAGGAGCAGTATTATAGTAGTTATATTCTTGTATATAGGAGCAGTATTATAGTAGTTATATTCTTGTATATAGGAGCAGTATTATAGTAGTTATATTCTTGTATATAGGAGCAGTATTAAAGTAGTTATATTCTTGTATATAGGAGCAGTATTATAGTAGTTATATTCTTGTATATAGGAGCAGTATTATAGTAGTTATATTCTTGTATATAGGTGACAGTATTATAGTAGTTATATTCTTGTATATAGGGGCAGTATTATAGTAGTTATATTCTTGTATATAGGAGGCAGTATTATAGTAGTTATAGTCTTGTATATAGGAGCAGTATTATAGTAGTTATATTCTTGTATATAGGAACAGTATTTTAGTAGTTATATTCTTGTATATAGGAGCAGTATTATAGTAGTTTTATTCTTGTATATAGGAGGCAGTATTATAGTAGTTATATTCTTGTATATAGGAGCAGTATTATAGTAGTTATATTCTTGTATATAGGAGCAGTATTAAAGTAGTTATATTCTTGTATATAGGAGCAGTATTATAGTAGTTATATTCTTGTATATAGGAGCAGTATTATAGTAGTTATATTCTTGTATATAGGAGCAGTATTATAGTAGTTATATTCTTGTATATAGGAGCAGCATTATAGTAGTTATATTCTTGTATATAGGAGCAGTATTATTGTAGTTATATTCTTGTATATAGGAGCAGTATTATAGTAGTTATATTCTTGTATATAGGAGCAGTATTATAGTAGTTATATTCTTGTATATAGGAGCAGTATTATAGTAGTTATATTCTTGTATATAGGAGCAGTATTATAGTAGTTATATTCTTGTATATAGGGGCAGTATTATAGTAGTTATATTCTTGTATATAGGAGCAGTATTATAGTAGTTATATTCTTGTATATAGGGCGCAGTATTATAGTAGTTATATTCTTGTATATAGGAGCAGTATTATAGTAGATATATTCTTGTATATAGGAGCAGTATTATAGTAGTTATATTCTTGTATATAGGAGCAGTATTTTAGTAGTTATATTCTTGTATATAGGAGCAGTATTATAGTAGTTATATTCTTGTATATAGGAGCAGTATTATAGTAGTTATATTCTTCTATATAGGAGCAGTATTATAGTAGTTATATTCTTGTATATAGGAGTAGTATTATAGTAGTTATACTCTTGTATATAGGAGCAGTATTATAGTAGTTATATTCTTGTATATAGGAGCAGTATTATAGTAGTTATATACTTGTATATAGGAGGCAGTATTATAGTAGTTATATTCTTGTATATAGGGGCAGTATTATAGTAGTTATATTCTTGTATATGGGAGCAGTATTATAGTAATATAACAACTGGCTCCAGAAAGTTAAACAGATTTGTAAATTACTTCTATTAAAAAATGTTATCCTTTCAGTACTTATGAGCTGCTGAAGTTGAGCTGTTCTTTTCTGTCTATGTGCTCTCTGATGACAAGTGTCTCGGTGTCCAGAGTAGAAGCAAATCCCCATAGCAAACCTCTTCTACTCTGTGCAGTTCCTGAGATATACAGAGGTGTCAGCAGAGAGCACTGTTGTTAAAATGAGTGTTGTCTCAGGTTTTCCCAGGTTGCAGTGTGGCCCGAGACATCACATCACTTGTTTAAACATCTTTCTGTAGATAATTTACAAATCAAGAGAATGGGAAAGTGTCTGGTAATTACATAAAGAACACTATATCAAAAGTTTAATTTGGTGACAGTTACTCTTTAACTCTTGACAAATAAACATTATTGAGTCACAATTCATATATACTCCCCAAATTCCCCAAAATCCAAACGTTTATATGTTATACTTTTTTATCTCTTGAAATGTGACAGTCTCTTAACAAAATCACCCCGGTGCCTCCTCCCTGTCATCATAGAAGAAGTGAAGAAAGAGAAAAGCAAAAAGCAGATGTGTCTCTACAGGATCAGTGAGTCGGCAGAGTGATACCAGCAATACACGGTAAGTGCACTTTCCTCTC